>NW_024386892.1:1359937-1391909 GCF_900408965.1 Simochromis diagramma
TGACTGCACTCCACGAGCGTCTGGCAGCACAAATGAATCAGCTGCTAGTTAACGAGAGACACCCGGAATGGCTAACTAAAGGTCGGACGGTCCTGATCCCCAAGGACCCCAAGAAAGGACCGGTCCCCTCCAACTACCGACCAATAACCTGCCTCAGTACTACATGGAAGCTCCTGTCAGGCATCATATCGGCTAAGATCAACAGGCACATGGGTCAATACATGAGCAGGACACAGAAAGGAATTGGCAAGAATACCAGAGGCGCAAAACACCAGCTACTGGTAGACAGAACAGTCAGCCGAGACTGCAAGACCAGACTGACCAACCTGTGCACTGCCTGGATTGATTACAAGAAGGCCTATGACTCAATGCCCCACAGCTGGATACTGGAATGCCTAGAATTGTACAAGATCAATGGGACCCTAAGAGCCTTCATCAGGAACTCAATGGGGATGTGGCGTACAACACTAGAGGCCAACTCCAAGCCCATAGCACAAGTCACCATCAAGTGCGGGATCTACCAAGGAGATGCTCTGTCCCCACTGCTGTTCTGCATAGGCCTGAACCCCCTCAGTGAGATCATTAACAAGACTGGCTACGGATACCGACTACGGAACGGAGCAGTTGTCAGCCACCTCCTGTACATGGATGACATCAAGCTGTATGCCAAGAGTGAACGAGACATCGATTCACTGATCCACACTACCAGGCTATACAGCAATGACATTGGAATGTCGTTCGGACTGGAGAAGTGTAGTCGGATGGTAACAAAGAGAGGGAAGGTAGTCAGAACTGAGGGGATTGAACTACCATTTGGCAACATTGCAGACATAGAGGACAGTTACAAGTACCTGGGGATCCCGCAGGCGAATGGGAACAATGAAGAGGCCGCTAGAAAAGCTGCAACCACCAAGTACCTGCAGAGGGTCAGGCAAGTCCTGAGGAGTCAGCTGAATGGTAAGAACAAGATCCGGGCCATCAACACCTACACCCTGCCCGTGATCAGGTACCCTGCTGGGGTAATAGGCTGGCCAAAGGAGGAGATAGAAGCCACTGACATAAAGACAAGAAAGCTCCTTACCATGCATGGAGGGTTTCACCCTAAGTCCAGCACCCTGAGGCTGTACGCTAAGCGGAAGGAAGGGGGCCGGGGACTAGTGAGTGTCAGCACCACAGTCCAGGATGAGACAACGAACATCCAAGAATACATTGGGAAGATGGCCCCAACTGACCGAGTGCTCAGTGAATACCTCAGGCAGCAGAAACCCAAGAAAGAGGAGGGAGACGAGGAACCATCGTGGATCACAGACTTTAGAGGGAAAACCAGCACACCGCAGACCACGGACTCTCTGTGTAAGGATCTAAACGTATTCTACGCTAGATTCGATGCAGCGAACACCATGAGACCGGACAGTGTGCGCACCGCGGATGACGTCAATGCGCACACTGTGTCTGAGGAGGATGTGCGGAAGTGCTTCAGGAAGGTGAACGCACGCAAAGCTACTGGTCCGGACGGGATTCCCGGCCGCGTCCTCAAGTCATGCGCGGCTCAGCTGGCTGGAGTGTTCACGCACATCTTCAACCTTTCCCTCTCTCTGTCTGTAGTTCCAGCCTGCTTCAAAATGGCCACCATCGTCCCTGTACCCAAATCCTCCACCATCTCCTCATTGAACGACTGGCGACCTGTAGCCCTGACCCCCATCGTAAGCAAATGCTTCGAGAAGCTGGTCAGGGACTTCATCTGCTCTGCACTACCCGACTCACTGGACCCTCTACAGTTTGCATACCGCCACAACAGGTCCACTGATGATGCCATAGCCCTGACACTACACACTGCCCTGTCACACCTGGAGAAGAGAGACACGTATGTGAGGATGCTGTTTGTAGATTACAGCTCAGCATTCAATACCATCGTTCCCTCGAAGCTGGACAGGAAACTGCAGGATCTAGGACTGAGCAGCTCCCTCTGCAGCTGGATCCTTAGCTTCCTGTCTGACAGACGCCAGGTGGTCAGACTGGGCAGCATCACCTCATCCCCCATCACACTGAACACTGGTGCTCCACAGGGGTGTGTACTGAGCCCTCTCCTGTACTCACTCTACACCTACGACTGCACAGCCACTAACAGCTCCAACATCATTGTGAAGTTTGCGGACGACACTACAGTGGTAGGTCTTATCACCAACGGTGATGAGACGGCTTACAGGGAGGAGGTCAGCGCCCTGACCCACTGGTGTCAAGACAACCATCTCACCCTCAACGTCGCAAAGACAAAGGAGTTGATAGTGGACTTCCGGAGGTGCAGCAAAGTACACACCCCCATCACCATCAACGGCGCTGCTGTGGAGAGAGTGAGCAGCTTCCGGTTCCTTGGAGTACATCTGGCTGAGGATCTTACGTGGTCAGTACACACAAACAAAACAGTGAAGAAGGCGCAGCAGCGCCTCTTCTTTCTCAGGAGACTGAAAACATTCGGCATGAGCCCCCGCATCCTCAGGACCTTCTATCACTGTGCCATTGAGAGCATCCTCACTGGATGCATCACCACCTGGTATGGCAACAGCACCGCCTACAACTGCAAAGCTCTCCAGCGAGTAGTGCGGTGCTCTGAACGGATAATTGGAGGTGAGCTTCCCTCCCTCCAAGACATCTACAGGAAGCGCTGCCTGAGGAAAGCGGGGAGGATCATCAAGGACTCCAGTCACCCCAGCCATAAACTGTTCAGACTACTTCCATCAGGAAGGAGGTTCTGCAGCATCCGGTCCCGTACCAGTAGACTGAGAGACAGCTTTTTCCATCAGGCCATCAGACTGCTGAACACGTCATAGACACCTCAGCTTCACTACTGGAACTTCAACATTATGCACTCCACACTGTATATAAATGCCACTTGTTTTGCACATATTCAACTCTGTATATTTTATTATTATTATTATTATTATTATTATTATTATTATTTTTATTTTATTTTTTTATTTTTTTATTTTTTTACTATTTAATTTGTAAAAATGTGTATACACACACACACACACACACACATACACACACGTAGGAAAATATTTAGTATACACATCCAGAAATGCATACACTATTATATATTGTACATATATTTATTAGTTTCAGGTCGGCCATTCTTGTATTTTGCTCGTTTGTGTTGTTGTGTTTGCACATCTCTGTTGCTTGTGGGGCTCGCACACAAGAATTTCACTCGCATGTGCTGTGCCAATGTGCCTGCACATGTGATGTGACAATAAAAGTGATTTGATTTGATTTGAAGGACAGGCCCCTGCACGGTATGTACCACCGGCAGATAGAGGAGGTGACTGATATCCAGAAATCCTACCAGTGGCTAGACAAAGCTGGACTGAAAGACAGCACAGAGGCACTAATCATGGCAGCACAAGAACAAGCTCTGAGTACAAGATCCATAGAGGCTGGGGTCTATCACACCAGGCAAGACCCCAGGTGCAGGCTGTGTAAAGATGCCCCAGAGACAATCCAGCACATAACAGCAGGGTGCAAGATGCTAGCAGGCAAGGCATACATGGAACGCCATAACCAAGTGGCCAGCATAGTGTACAGGAACATCTGTGCCGAGTATAACCTGGAAGTCCCAAGGTCAAAATGGGAGATGCCCCCAAGGGTGGTGGAGAATGACCGAGCTAAGATCCTGTGGGACTTCCAGATACAGACGGACAAAATGGTGGTGGCTAACCAACCGGACATAGTGGTGGTAGACAAACAGAAGAAGACAGCCGTAGTGATCGATGTAGCGGTTCCGAATGACAGCAATATCAGGAAGAAGGAACACGAGAAGCTGGAGAAATACCAAGGGCTCAGAGAAGAGCTCGAGAGGATGTGGAGGGTGAAGGTAACGGTGGTCCCCGTGGTAATCAGAGCACTAGGTGCGGTGACTCCCAAGCTAGGCGAGTGGCTCCAGCAGATCCCGGGAATAACATCGGAGATCTCTGTCCAGAAGAGCGCAGTCCTGGGAACAGCTAAGATACTGCGCAGGACCCTCAAGCTCCCAGGCCTCTGGTAGAGGACCCGAGCTTGAAGGATAAACCGCCCGCAGGGGCGTGCTGGGTGTTTATACATATATATATATATATATATATATATATATATATATATATATATATATATATGTGTGTATATATATATGTATTGTACTATTCTTAGTATTGTCTGTCTTGTTAATGTTGGTTTATGTTGGTTTATAATGGAGCACTGTAACAAAAAAATAATTTCCCCCAGGGATCAATAAAGTATTCTGATTCTGATTCTGATTTAAGCCTGCTGAAGCTCATAAGCTCTCCAATCTGATTGACTGTTTAACCAACATTAAACAATGGTTGAAAAATAATTGTTTACAGCTAAACCCAGACTTAGGTTCCTGGCAGAAACACCTTACATGAAGGAACCTTTTAAAAAAACAAGCGCGTCCATGCTCACAGGTGTACACACGGGTGATCACACCCACAAACTACACCCTTTTTGGCTCCTACCTCAAAGCACACTGTGTTCTGTTGATCTTATGTGCTGCACAATAATGTTTAATATTTAGTATTTACTGTCATATTCCCATATATCATTGTGATGTTGTTTATTCTATTACTCTTGTTCTCTTCTGCTTGTTTTCTTTTTTTTTTTCTCAGCAGGTGATCCAGGTGATTGATATATGCATTTTTTTTTTCTGCTCATTCTGTTGGTTTTTGTCTGTTGCCCTTCTCCCCCGTCCCTCTTCTCAGCTGTTTCTCTTTCCCTCTTTCTTTCTCCCCTTCTTTCCCCCAGTCAAGTCTGTCCCGTATTCAGTAAGTGAAAATAAAATAAACAATAAAAGGTGAATCAAATGGACCATTACGGCAAGGCTGGGATGGTCAATTTGGTAAAGTAAATCCGTTGGGCATCTTTCTTTGCCTTTAGACAACAATTCTGATGGCAAAAGAGCCAAACGGGACAGGCAAAAAAAAAAAAAAAAAAAAAAGAAACACCTTAGAAACCTGGGTGTTATTTTTGATGAACTTTTTTCTTTGGAGGGACATTTAAATCAGATAGTAAGAACCTGCTTTTTTCACTTGAGGAACATTTCAAAACTTAGATCCATCGTGTCAACAAGTGAACTCGAGATGATAATACATGCTTTTGTCTACAAGACTCAACTACTTTAACAGCCTGTTAACTTGTCTAAACAAGAAAGGGCTAGCTCGTCTACAGGTTGTTCAAAACTCTGCAGCGGGGCTACTAATCCACTCGAACAAGGGGGCTCATATGACACCTGTGTTAAAGTTGCTGCACTGGGTACCAATCAGATTTAGGATCCATTTTAAAATTCTAGTTTTAACTTTTCGGGCATTACAGGGACAGGGCTTATCTTGCTGTAAATATATGGCGCAAAGTGATGGTTGCATCAAAGTATTGTAGTTGAACAGAGCATGTGGGTGCTGTCTATTGTTTCTCCATGAACTTGCACATTTGGAGAGAATGCTGCACAGATACAAGTCATTACATGCTTTCACATTAAAAAGACATTGGTTATCTACATCTTTATCCTGCTGCCTTCTGCTGTGATATTGTGAAGCAATTACAAAAGCTGATGAGAATCTGTCAGCCCAAAGTAGGGAAATTAGGCACAGGTTAATGATGATGATAATGATTACATTTATGATTTAATAACTGTGATGCTAACATATACAAAAGACATAATTTAGAACAATTGGTATACAAGGAATGCAGTTGGCCCATATGCATCAGTTAATAGTATGAATCTTTCATATGCCACTTAAAGAGTTTCATCAATTGTACATTACCCCTGACTCATAAAAATGTTATTCCAACAAGGTGGGAAGACAAAATTGTGCCTTCCGTGCATATGATTGTGGAGTGACTTAATTGACTGAAATTAAAACTAACATTAGAAACTCAAATGAAAGGGTTGCTAAGCAACATCAATCCCAAAATCCATTTCTTCAATTATTCTGCTGACGTTAATCCTTTTCTTCATTGTGGCTCTGGGATTATTGATGCAAATTTCAAATGAGAATGTTTTAAAAAAAAAAAAGAGTGAAGTCATTTGAAGGAATAAGTTTGTGCAGAGATGTTGTCCCAATTACTTTCTACCATTTCTGGATCAGCGGGTTTCATGTTTTTATGAAACAGCAGAATCAATCAGTGTCAAAACTGTGCAGATTCATGGCATCTGGACAAGATATTCTGAATCCTTAATCAGTGAGTTTTCACTATCTGTTCTGATTCTGTCCTGATCTTTATCTTTTAATTCCCCTCGATATAAAGGGAAAAAACTGTGGGGGATGACAGCAGAGTTGCTGCAGAAACCTTGATCTGGTTTAAGTTATTTCTCATATTGAGGCACTTTTGAGAAAACCATCAGTGGACTCAAATCAATACCAAGCAAGGTTGATCTTTAGCTTTGACGGTGACCTTCTTCACAAGTTCCTTTCACCAGTGAGGCTGGCACGATGCTAAAATAGAGCCAAACCTTAAGAATGCAATGAGTGGGGGAAAAAAAGAAGCCTGCTTTAGTCAACATGCACGATTTTGCTTTCCCCACTGAGAAAACTCAAATACAAGGTTATTTGTTTTGGCAATATTTAAAAGCACCACATGTTGTCAAGCTATAAGCCAACCAAGGTCAGCCACTCTGGGGTGAGATGAGAAAGAAGTGTCTCAAAGTGAAAGGGAATAGGATTACCATGAGTTACAGCTCACTTGTCTTTACTCAGCATCTTTATGACAGGCAGAAATTGCATTGCTTTTTAGTAGAAGTGAAGATATGGATAATTCTTGGTGTTTGCCTAGTTTTCCCCAAAACTCAATACCTAATCTAAATAACAAAATCTTCAAGAGATGTAATGTGAAGACCAGAATCACGTAGCATTGCGGTGAAGTTTTTTTTTCATAGGATGGTCCATTTGTTTTAATGGAGTGCTACCATTTTGTCTTAACTTAATGGCTTTTCTTTCTTCCAAAATATCAGCTAAGTGGACTTTCCCCAAAACATCCAGGTCTGCTGGATGAACATTTCAGAGCATTTGAGAGAGAAAATGCATGGAACTTAATGGAAACTGATAGAAGTAAAAAGGTAGTCATGTTTATTTTACAGATGGCAAAGAACTCTTTCCAAAACTTTGGTTCAAACCAAGGCCAGCAGAAAAAGGGATACCAAGCGGTCAAATCCTCCAGTTTTCCTCCATGTCCATCATATTAGCTTAGGGATTGTGGCATTCCTGTCCACTTGAAATAGTTTGTGAAATAAGGCAGGAAGACATTTACTTTGTCTTTTAAAGTAAAGTTTAATGTTAAACACCGTATAAATATTTGGACTGTAGCATTATGTAACATTTACTTCTGTTGACTAAATATTAACTCTGCCTTCTGTCATCACCAAAGACGTCTTATTTATAATAAGGCATTACTGGCTAAATGTAACCTTTTTCTTTTCAACTACAAAATGACATCACAAATGTAGTGATAAACAACTTGATTATAATAATAATTGTCTGTCTGTCTATTTGTTGGATAGCTAAGATATGATTTTCAAATTTTGTGTGTTGGTAGATACCAATAACAGCTTGAGCTGATTTAATTTAGGTGAAACTCAGGTCAAGGTCTTGCCCTTCGGGGAGAGTTGTGCTGTCTAAGTGCTTTTGTATATCATGTTTGAAAAAGAGCACAAAAAAATACTTATAACTGAAAACACCAATGGAGCCTTTTTGACCCCTGTTAAAATCAATGTAAACTGTAACAGTGTAGGTTTGTTATCTGAAGGCAGCTATAAAATGAGCCAGAGCTATTGAGATGTGATTCATAGATAAATAATGAGGTTTGTCACGTAATATCGCACACATATTGCTCGAGATTTGTTCGCCATAATTAATGTGATACAATCACGGGTTGATTTCCATCAGTTGGCTGTAGTTTTTCATATTTCTCTGCAAGCTATAAAAAATAGTCGGCAAGTGGTGGTAAAACTTGTAAAAGTGCACTGCAAATCTCACCGAAACCTGAAAAGCCTGTATTTAATTCTGTTGTTGTGTTTTTGTTTTTTGTTTGTTTCTTTTTTTCTTTTTTTGCAAAGTACCCGTAACCACAGCAATATGCTAATGACCAAGGCTTGTATAACTGGGGAAATTCCAGCAACCTCCAGCAACCAGTCAAGGAAGATTCCTTGTTCTCTCAGGTTGCCAGATGATCGCGGACTGGTCTCTAGGCTTGTGTTACTATATCCTTAATGACTTTGTCCTACATTGTATTGGATACGTCTGAACACGTGGAGAACGGGGGAGGTTGCTAGTTGTACAGAGCAGCAGAACTTTCTGAGCAGACAGATGGTGTGGATTCCCGATCCAAAAGAGTTTGATAAAGATGTGGATTGAAGAATTTTCACTGTTCCACATTTACAATAATTAATTTGCTAAAAATGTATTCAAATGTGTGAGGTCAGTTTTAAAATGTAAGCAATGACCTCTTTAGTCTGTTTCAGAGTGAGTACTCTGGTTTTTTACCTTAGCATAATTAATACCATCTGTTATCCAAAATTCAAAATTTTTACAAATGTTATTTGTTTTACAGTAGACTCTAAAATAGAATTAACATGTACTATCTGTAATCAAATATAAAATTTAACTTGGAAAATTAATGAAATATAAGTATTTAAGACATAATGTTAAATACTTATATTGCCAAATCTTACTGATAATTAGAGTAAGTCAATGAAAATGAATTTTGAACTTCAAGACCTCTAACCCCTTAACCAGGTTGTACAAATCAAAAACTAAAACCAGGGGCGATTCTAGGATCAGAGCTTTGGGGGTGCTGAGCACCCAGAGAGCTGCCCAGCCAGGCAAGATAAACCTGTCTCTGTCAGTCCCTGCATCCTTAAATGTTGTCCCGAGTTCTCTCTGACTGTCACTTTGGTGCATTTAAACCCCTGTTCCTCCCTGTCTTCATCGTCTGTTGTTATCAGTCATCATAATTTTACCATCTCTGTGCAAGTCTGCAAATTTCTTTATTAAATCACAAGATTCTTAAATTCATCAAGTCTCTCTGTGCCTGGGTCCTCGTCACAAAACATGGCATCACTGTTTTGCACATTTTAACACAATTTAATCCCCACATTTGTGAAAGAAAAGCAAAACACTTGGTTACCTGGTGTAATGCTTTTCAGCTAAAAAGAAACATGGTCGGACTCCTACCTAACTATATAAAGAGTAACGGAAGGTTAAATGCAGCTAATATGTCCTGTTTTAAGCCAGGCACTTACACCTCTGCTCCACTGCGTCTCAGCCACCATGCTCTGGCAGCAAGAGCACTAGAGCCAGAGCAGGGGAGAGGCGAGCTGGAACAAACCATTTTGGGAGGGGGGGTATCCATACTTTTGTTGTTAAAATGTTACGTCTCAAACAAGTACAGTACTGTATGCTTTTTATATTTTTAGTAGTGTGTCACACAAACAGCAAATATTGTCAAAAAAAAGTAAGAAATCTTTGGGGGTGCTTTGATTCATTTTTGGGGGTGCTGAAGCAAAAATGGGCTAAAATCGCCCCTGACTAAAACCATAAGTATTTAAATATTGCGCCTGCTAATTTGAACTGCAAATGGAGAACTCTAATGCTGCAGCTTTAAGATGAAATACGATTCTGTCTTAATATGGCAGTAGTCTGACTATGGATGACTCATTTTAATCACAAATATTGGCATTACCTTCATGGCAGTAGGAATTAAAAGTCCAACCAAGTTGGAAGATACAACAAATGAAAAAGAAGTAAGAAAAGGCATGCTGATCCATAGTATATAATTAGGTTGTTCTGTATGTTGTTGCATCATGTGCTATTAAGTAAATGGGATCATTTAGGTCAGAAAGAATAACATGTACCCTACAGGCACTAGTGGAGTTCCCTCGCTTTAATCCATTTCTCAAACCCATTAATAATCTAAACTGATAACCACTCTGGATACAAGACTGATTGGATTTTGTGAGTCAGATGCATTCAGAAAGAAGGACAGCAGAACAAGCAGTCAGGCCTGAAACCCAAAAAGCCTTCATTTAATCCTTTGGTTCTCCTGTTTTCCCTTTTAGCTGACTAGCAGATGTTTGTTTGCCCAAGCGGGAGACACATGCTGGAATGCAGTTGGCTTCATTAACATTGTCCGCAAACCGCGATTTGATTGCATAATGTATACTGAGTCGAAATAAGGTCAGGCATGCAAGGTGCTCTTTATTCCAGCTTGGGAGTTGAGATGCAGAATCATAAAACCTTCAGCAGTGTGCTTCTAGTCAGCCATTTGGAAATGTAATATGGATTAATTAAATCACTGTGGGAATATTAAAAGTCAGATGACT
The DNA here is from genome assembly GCF_900408965.1 of Simochromis diagramma. Classification (NCBI taxonomy): domain Eukaryota; kingdom Metazoa; phylum Chordata; class Actinopteri; order Cichliformes; family Cichlidae; genus Simochromis; species Simochromis diagramma. The sequence continues at coordinate 1,370,301 of NW_024386892.1, forward strand.
TAACAGAGTTAAAATCCTAACTAAGAAAGCTTTAGAAACTTGGAGCCAGTTTGATACAAGGCTATATTGCCACAATTTGGAAAGAATCATGCAATTTAATGGACACCTAAAACATTTAATCTGTAATTAAAGAATTTCAGCAATCTCCAGCAATATAATACCTTCATTGAAATTCAAGGATCTGAGGTCTGTTGAGTGAATTTCAGAGAAAATGCCTGCCAGATTTTAGAGAGACAGCTAAAGGAAGGCTTATGATCATGATCATTATCTCCATTCACAATTCAATGAAAGTCATTGAATTTCTAGACTGACTGACTGACTTTTTTGTTCTGTTCATCCATTTTTTATTACCAAAGTTAAGGAAATGTCTGATTTAAGTGTAGTTGAAGTTTTAATAAGAGGATTGTTCTTTTGTTTGGCTGTGGACCTCTTTTTTTTTCTTTTTTCTTTTTTTTTTTAACTTTGAGAGACCTTTTTGTGCATTGGTTGTCACTGTAGTGGTCTTCATTTGAACATGACTTTAAAAAATGCATGTTTAAATAAATAATATTCAAATGAAAATTTAGTCAGTGTTAAAAAAAATAAATAAATACATAAATGCTCAGAGCTAAGCCTATATTCCATTGGCACTGTGAACTATGGAAAGTGTTTTGTCCAGCTGTATTTAAAGTCAACGTTCTTCAGCATTTACACACTTACTCAGTATGGAAATCTTCACCTTGTATGAGTATACTCACCTTGTATGAGTATACTAAATGCACAGTTCTACATCACACAATGTTTTCCTAATAGGATTCATTTAGGCAAACGGATTTGAAACAAAGTGATTTACCTGTGTATTGTACTCTTCTCCCTGCACTATGTGTTTGGTTGGCAAATCCTCTGCCAATCAATCATCATTTAAAACTGCTTTGAAAACTATTGTCACTGTTACTTAATACGTATCAATATTACATCAGAAATACCACGTTTGGTGCTGGGGTTGGTGGACAGGATCACTAAATTGGAGATTCGGCTTTGCACCCTTGCAAAATCCGTAGCTAGCCAGACCCCTGTAGCCGGTGCAGCCAAGGGTAGCGTAGGCACCACTAGCTGGCCCCCTAGCAGACTCCCGAGGAGCCGGGGAAACAGGATGGCTGCGTGACGTTGAGGAGGAAGCATAGTCTTAAACAGAAACCCAGTCCAAAAAACAGTCCAAAGCAAAACAGTTCAGGAGGCCAGCCGCATGGGAAGCAGCAGCACAAACACAGTTCAGAGGGACATCCACATGGAAATTGGGGCTGACAGAACAGGTCTGAAAGCTGGCCGCTTAGGAAGCATCGACGGAGAAGCTCGGTGTCTAATGGCCAGGAAGGTGGCTGGTGATGGTGTGGTGTGGTCAATGAACGTGGACGTGCAGGCCGTGCTGGACGTGGACATGGGCATAAAGGCCATGCTGCATGTGGAGGCACAGGATCAGATGAGGCAGGACTAGAGCTGTGCGATATGACCAAAATCTCATATCCCGATATATTGAAACTATAGATGTTTTCATTTCATCATCCGATATATTTCATCATATTGCACAGCCCTAGGCAGGGCCAGATGGCGCACTGACCTCTGGCAGAGATGCAGCTGAACCAGACAGCAGCATGGTAGTTGCTGAAAGTTCAGCTTGTGGCGGCATAGCAGCCTTGGACGGTTGAGCTGGTGGTTGAACTGGTGGTTGAACTGGTGGTTTCCGGATTGACTCACCAGAGCCCCCAGAGGAGACATGCGGCGGCATGAACACTGTGGATGGCTGGAGTGGCTCTCCTGAGCCCCCAGCAGACACAGATGGCGGTGTAGAAACCGCGGACAGCTGGAGGGGTTCTCCAGAGCTCCCAGCGGAAACAGGCGGTTGGAGAGACTCTCCTGAGCCTCCAGCAGAAACAGGCGCAGGGCCAGCAGGTGCAGGGACCTCTGCCTGAGGCGAAGCATTGCCAGCAGGTGCGGAGACGTCTGGCTGAGGTGAAGCTAGTTGGAGCTGCTTAGGACACATAGCCAGCTCTGGATGCCTCTCGGGCTGCAGCAAACCATAGTCCATCAAAGCCTGGGATCAGCGGAGTCTGCTGCAGACAGCTGAGACAGTTCGCCCAAGCTCCCAAGCACAGGCTACTGTGGAGCGCTGAGATGGCTCACATGAGCTCTCTGCTGATGGCGGAAATGGCTAAACAGGCTGTAATTGCTCCATAGCCTTCAGGGGTCCAGAGTCTGTTTAGTTCAGAAGCTCAGCCAGTTTTATGAGTATTTGGAGTCAGCTCACTAAACTCAGTGTCCATTAATCCAGGAACACAAACAAACTCAGGAGGTGCAGAAACTCAATACTCTCTGCCGGGATGGGTTGACTTGGCAGCATGAACAACAGTCTCTGCATTTACAGTCTTATAAATTGCTGTTATGAGTTATGGTTATGGTTATGAGTCTGTGACCCAGTGTTTTGTGTTTGTTTAAGATATATTCCTTGATTATTTGTTATTCATGGCTTTGTTTTTCTTGGTGGTTTTTTTTGTTCATTCTTTAGTATTTGTACATTTTGTATTTGTAGTTCTAGCTGCTATTTTCAGTCACTGTGCCTTCCTTGTGTTCCATGTTGCATATCCAGTCAGCCATATCTCAGTGTCAAGTCCGTGTCTCCGCATCTGCATCTTTGCGAATGTCTCGTACTCCTGTTTTACTTTGATAGTCCTTGTCTTATGTCACTATATTCTGCTTTGCTTCCTTTGTCTCGTTATGTCTAATATGTCCCAGCTGTGTTCCCACCTGTTCCCGATCCTCTCGTCGTCCTGCCTGTATATTTAAGCCCTGTGTTTTTCTCTGTTTATTGCTGGTTCGACTCCCTGTATCTTGTCTCTGTTTCTGCTGTTTCTTCTGCGTTCTGCCGGCAGCCAGCTGTGCCAGAGAGGACCGAGCTTCAGGCCCAGAGGCCAGAGGCTTGAGGGCACCCCACCCCCCGGAAGGGACCCAGCCGGGCCACAGGCGCCAGGCCCCGCCAATCGGCCACCAGGAGTGAGCCGGTACATACATGAGCGCCCAGCCCCAGTCGACGAGGACCACCAACACACCAACGTCTGAGGGCATCAGCCACCGGCAGGGAGTGTGGTGAGGGGAGATAGGCCTCCGTACTTTGGAGGGCCTGAGATGTACCCTCAGGGGGTGGCTGTAGCTCAGGTGGCAGAGCAGGTCAGCCACTAATCAGAAGGTTGGTGGTTTGATCCCAGGCTGCCTCCTGGCTGCATGCCAAATATCCTTGGGCAAGATACTAACCCCATGTTTGCCTACTGGTGGTGGTCAGTGGGCCCGGTGGCGCCAGTGTCCAGCAGCCTCGCCTCTGCCAGTGCGCCCCAGGGCAGCTGTGGCTACAACGTAGCTTGCCATTGCCAGTGTGTGAATGTGTGTGTGAATGGGTGAATGACTGAATGTAGTTTAACGCGCTTTGGGGTCCTTAGGGACTGAGTAAAGCGCTATACAAATGCAGGCCACTTATCATTTTACCATTTTACCCAGAGAGGTTGAGTCTAAGACCCAACCTGACATATAGACACAGACGAACAGGCGCACGCGGACACAAACGTGCATTCCCACCCCCATATACACAACCAAATACTCGTCACTCACCCAACGTGTAGACAGACACAAATAGACACTGCACAGACAGTCACACTCCCCAAACATACTCTATATCCCAGGTCCAGGTACCCCCGCCCCCAGAGGGGCAAACCGCACCTAGACCCAGGCGATGTAACCCTTTTCTCTGGGGTGGAGGCAAGCGGACCACCTCCTGATCCGCAGTAGCAGGGAGGCCCCGCATCCCAGACCCCAATCTGACAGTCAGCACCTCCTCCCAGCCCCCCAGCCCTGACGGCTAACAGAACCGGGGTGAGTGAAGACCCCAAACCTCCGCTCATATGTAGTGTTGCTGTGTGCTGTTCTAAAGTGCATTTTAAACACAGGAGAGCATGGTACTAGCTTCCTCTCAGAGAGCAGCACGGCTCCTCCCAAAAACTCTTAGTGTCTATATGCATTTAAAATTGAGGGTAGGGCACCAGCGCCAGAGGTGGGTTGGAATACACCAACCATCCTCTGGATGCTGTAGAACGTGCCCACCCCCAAGGCCCTATATGTATGTGTTACGTGAGAGTGTGAGTAATGTGGATGTCTAGGTTGCAGAATAAAATTGAGGCACAGGCGGCCAGAAGGGGACAGAGGGGGAGTGCCTCCCCTGCACCCTGGTGACATACCTGCACCCCAAGCCCTGCGCGTGTGGGTGGGTGTGGTAGAGCGGGAATAGGGAAGCAGCTGAGGATGGGGAGGGAAGAAAGGGAGGGGCAAGCGGCCCCTCCCTGGGTCCAGCTCCCCCGCTGACCCCAGTAGGCACCCCCACACTCTGGAACCCACCAGGGCAAGGGGGCCCAGGCCCATCCGGACCGGGGCCCGCAGCAGCAGCACCGCCCAGCCCCACAGAGTCCGGGACAGCCCGCCCGACTCCACCCCAGAGAAAACTGCACCAACCCCATCATCCAATCATCTCCCAAACTACACAAGACAATAGACACCCAGGTTGAGTTCATTCTCCACCTCTCCTATATCTCTCCCCCACCTGCAGAGTGAGCTCCTGTAGAGAGGAGACCACCTGCAAAGATATAACAACCTCCCCACCAGTTAGAGAGCCCCCTAGTTGGGCTGATGCACCAGAGGTCCCCTGCACTGGGGCTGAGCCCCCCTGCACCCACCCGCCCACAGCTCCGGCGACACAACAGCCAGGACCCAAGCCCCCAAGGCCCAGCCAGAACCCCAGACCCGGGGGCGGAGCACCCCCAGACCCCCAAGCCTCCACGCCCGTCCCGGACCCACCCAGGGGCAGCCAGGCTACCAGGCCAGTAACCAACGTCCGCCAGCACAGACCCTCCCCCATCTCCGCTGTACGCAGCCACAAGGAAAACACCATCTAAGAGCCACCAGAGCCCCTAACCAGGTCATGGCCACATCCCCGGGTTAGGCCCTCCAGGGAAAACGTACCTAGGGACTCCCCAGATGCCCTAAGGCCGTCCCTACCCCCATATCAACCACAATAGCGAAGGCAGGACCAAACCATGACCCCCCACCCCCACTAGGTGATGAAGCCAATCAAAGGAGCCCAAAGGGATTGATCAAATGTGATGGCAGAGGCTGTTTCAAGACTAATGTGATCTATTAGATGTTTTTTATATTGGTTAGAATTAAGATTATTTTTATTTTTCCAGTTAATGAGGACCATTTTCTTGGCAATGCATAGGGCCGTAAAAACAACGTGGGCTGTGTTTATTTCTGCAGTGACCTCATCCAAGTTGCCCAGCAAGCATACTAAAGGGGAGGCTGGAATGTTACATTTCAGACACTTTGATAAGTCTTCACATATCTCTTGCCAAAACTTCTGAACTGGTGGACAGAACCAAAGAGCGTGGATGTAATTGCTGTGCAGTGTGAGCAGTTGTTGGAAGGCCTATAGCCCATCTTGAACATCCTATGACCAGTATAGTGCACTCTGTGTAATATTTTGTATTGTATTAATTGCAAACTGGGATTTCTGATCGATTGAAAGGTTTTTAAGCATATCTGAGACCAAAGGTTTGGGTCTAAGCTGATCGATAAATCTGCTTCCCATTTTGCAATAGGAAGGGATATTGATTCATCTATTTTAGAAAGTGTTCTGTATATTTTAAACAATCATTTGGGGGGTTTTAGTCTAAAAAAAATTGTACCACACTTGGTGGTGTTTGTAATTCAGCTTCACTGGGATTAAATTTCTTTTTACTATGGATTTAATTTGTTGATATTCCAAAAATCGTTTCTTGTTGATCCCATATTGTGTAACTAGCCTGTCAAACAAAATAAAGTCTGTTCCTTCCAATATATGTTCCAAGTATTTAATTCCTTTGCAACTCCAATCTGGAAAGTTTATCATATTATTGTTTTGTAATATGTCTGGATTGTTCCAGATAGGTGTACGTTTGCATGGGATTAATGAAGACTGTCATTTTTAGAAACTCCCACCATGCTGTCAGAGAAGAGCTGATATTGATGCTTTTAAAGCATTCATGTCGTTTGATGTTTGAGCTGATAAATGGTAGGTCTGAAATTTCTAGGTTATTACATAGTGCCTGTTCTACATCTATCCAAGGTTCATCTAAGAGGGTGTGTTTAAACCATCTAGAGATGAACTGAAGCCTGTTGGCTAAAAAATAGTGATTAAAGTTAGGCAGATCTAATCCTCCTTTATCCTTGGTCTTTTGCAGTGTTTTTAAGCTGATACGTGGGGGTTTATCTTTCCAAAGGAATTTAGAAATATACGAGTAGAGATCTGAACCAATCTTGTGATGGCTTATTTGGGATCACTGAAAATAAATAGTTTATTTTTGGCAAGACCATCATTTTTATAGCGGCGACCCTTCCCATGAGTGATATGGGTAAAGATTTCCATCTAGCCAGATCGCCTTCTACTGTCTTTAAAAGTGGGATGTGGTTTAATTTAGTTAATTCTGAAAGTTTAGGAGAGACATTAATACCTAAATATTTTATATTTCCAGATTGCAGTGGGGAAGGAGAAGAATTATGGAAGGAGCAATTAATCGGAAGAACTGTTGATTTTGACCAGTTAATTGAATAATCTGAGACACTTGAGAAAGAATTTATCAATGCAATTACCCCAGAGAGATTGGTTTGTGAATTTTGGAGAAAAAGTAACACATCATCTGCATAAAGGCTGATTTTATGTTCTACATTCTTACATCTTATGCCCTTAATTGTTGTAGCCTGTCTAATTGCTGCTGCTAGTGGCTCAATAAAAATTGCAAACAGTGAAGGGGAGAGTGGGCATCCCTGTCTGGTGCCCCTCAGGAGAGAGAAGCTGGAGGATGTCTGGTCATTTGTTCTGACACAAGCTGTTGGGGAATTTATATAATATTTTTAACCAGTTTATGAAAGAGGATCCAAAACCAAATTTGTGTAAAGTTGCAAATAGAAATTTCCAGTTAACTCTGTCAAATGCTTTTTCCACATCTAAAGAAAATATTATGGTTTCAATGTTTTTACCTCATGAGTAGTCTATTAAATTAAGTAATCTACGTGTATTTGTTGATGAGTGCCTACCTTTTATGAAACCAGTTTGGTCAGGATGAATTAAAAGGGAGGAGTCAGTTTTATTTTGGTTGTAAAAAAACGAACTGTGCTGGAGCCCCACCACACGCCCGGAGTGGGGCTTGTGTTGTTTTGTTTTTTTCTTTGTCTGCAAAAGTTACGGGCATCTGGAATCTGCTCCTTGAGGTCATTTCATGTTATGATGAAAATATGCTTAGTTTTTGTGTTGCTATTATTAGTTAGGATTTAGTTGAGTTTCATTCTAGTTTTGTTTCTTCTGTAATTCCTGATTTATGTCATTCTTGTCTTCTGTGTCAACATGTCATGTGTTTCTTGTCTGCCTCTTTCATGTTGTCAAGCTTGTGTGTCATGTCTACGTCTGAGGAGACATAGGGAACATAGTGACAAGGGTGACTAGACATGAAACGTGGGACACAGGAAAAGCATAGAGCACACATGGGAACAGAGGCTTATCACAAGATAAATACTAAGGGAGGAAGAACGGCAATCACTAAGAACTAAAGAAAACCAAAACCATGAAAAACAATAATCAAATAATATAATTACAAAGTCTGAAACACAGATTCTGGATCGCAGACCCAGTATTGTGAAAGGGCTGTAGATTTCATCACAGTAGATGGCTTTCTGACAGTGCTGTACCTAAGTTTAAGAATATAATTCACTTACTCTTATCATCTTCAATGCCAACACAACACAGCTACCTGAATGCTGCTCCAACAGAGGTCAATTATGTTGTTAAAAAATTGTACCTCCTCACCACGTATAACTGGATACTGTAGCCCCTGTGAGAAAGAGAGCCTCAAATAAGAAGTACATAACTCTCAACCACATACAGTAAAGCAGAAAACTCATAAGCTGGAGAGGAAATGGCGTATCAAGATCAACATTTAGCCTGGAGAAATTGTTTGCTGCTTTATAAGAAAGCCCACCATAAAGCTAGAACATCTTACTATTCATCATTGATTTAAGAAAATAAGAACAACCCTAGGCTTCTCTTCAGCACTCTAGCCAGGCTGACAAAAAGTCAGACCACTGTTGAGTCAACTGTTACTTTTATATTAATTAGTAATGGCTTAATGAACTTCTTCACAAATAAAATTTTAACCATTAGAGAAAAATATACTCGTAATCATCTCACAGATTTAATATTATCTACAGCTACTTTCAGTACCATTGATATTCATTTAGAGTATTTTTCTCCAATTGATCTTTCGGAGTTAACTTCAATAATTACTTCCTTCAAACTATCGCGTGTTTTTTAGACCCCATTCCTACAAGACTGCTCAAAGAAGTCCTGCCATTAATCAGTGCTTCAATCTTAAATATGATCAACTTATCTCTATTAATCAGCTATGTACCAGACCTTCAAGCCTGCAGTAGTTAAACCGTTACTTAAAAAGCCATCTCTTGAACCAGTGGTCTTAGCAACCTTTCTTTGATCTCAAAAATTGCACGTCACTGCAACTCCCCCTGGCTTCTGCTCCGCGGCTGCTGGGCGAGCCCTCATCTGGGACTCTCCTCAGCTCTTACTGGAACAGTGGCGCGGCTGCCCCTCTGTTGGTCTTCCATGGTCTCTTGTGTTCTGGGGGCCTCTGGATGTCTGGAGTTTTGATCTCCTCCATACCCGCTTCACACCCTGGAGAACGGGGCTGTGGCCCCCCCACACTCCCTAGCAGATCATTACATGGAGAAACCTTTGGAATGCAAGCATGCTGATCCACACAGGTATGCACACAGGTGTACACATGGGTATTCACAGACGCGGACTAAAGCTTTCTTGGCTGCTGCCTCAAAGCACACTGTGCGCTGTCTATCTTGCGTGCTGCACAATATCGTTTATTATTTAGTAACTATTGATATCTATGACTAGCTAGTTTATTGTGATGGTGTTTTGTTTTCTCTATTATTATGTTGCTCTTTGTTGTTTGCTGTCTCCTCTGTTTGTTTGTTTTTTGTTTGTTTTTTTTTTCTCCATACAGGTGACCCAGGAGTTTTTTTTTTTTGTTTTGTTTTTTTTTTCTTTTTTTTTTCTCTCTCTTCCCCCCCCTTCTCACCGTCTCTTCTCCCCTTTGGTTTTCTTTCTTTCTCTCCCCCTCTTTCTCTCATTCATTCCCCCTGTCCTATTTATTAAAAAAATAAATAAATAAAAAATTAAAAAAAAAAAAAAAATTAAAAAAAAAAAAAAAAAATGACAAAGGATGAACTGAAGCTCTGCCATCACGTAATGTCGCATACTGCTGTTTCTGATGTCATTTAAAAAAAAAAAAAAAAAAAAATTGTTGAGAGAGTAATGGTCAAACAGCTAACAGATCATCTGCAGAGAAACAGCTTTAGTAAAGGTTACAAATGATCTTCTTATGGCCTCTGACATTGGACTTGTCTTGCTAGACCTCAGTGCAGCGTTTGATACTGTTGACCACAATGTCTACAATGTGTAAATGTTTATATTCGGTGAAACAACAGCAATGGTGCAAATAATACACAGAGCGTGCTCTCATCGTGTGCCCGTTCCCAGCTCCCGTGGAGTGACTTCCCTCTGTGGTCCGTGCTGAATATTTCGCTCCCTTTGGTGTCTGTGTACATTAGTATTCAGCTCCCTCCACACATTTCCGCAATACTCCCGGAACCAAAAGATGCTGCAGTAAGTACAATCCAAAACAACCGGCCAACAGAACCACTTTCACCTAATGAGCTGGAGAACTGACTGTGTTTCTCAACAATCCAGTGTCGACTGTAGCTCAACTAATCTGGAGTAATCACACTCACCTGTTGAGATCACCATCATCAAGAAATCACTACTTAACACAGGTGCGGTTGGCTCCAAAGCGGGAAAACTCGACATGCCTGGTGTTGCAGCTAAACGCAAACACCGCCGCACACTCACATACACACCAATGTGTACAGAGGAAAAAGAGGGACTGGGAATAGACAACACCAAACAGCAACACAGACATGGCAGGTAGACCAGCATATAGTGACGGCTGGATCAGGATCAATCCTCCCTTAGTTATGCTGCAATAGGTGTAGGCTGCTGGGGGGTTCCCATGATGCACTGAGAATTTCTTCTTTAGTTACCTTTCTCACTCACTATGTGCTAATAGACCTCTCTGCATCGAATCATACTTGTCACTAATCTCTGGCTCTTTTCCAGAGCATGTTCTGTCTTCCTTCTCTTACCCCAACCCATCATGACTGATGATTCCCCCTCCTTGTGCCCAGTTCTGCCAGAGGTTTCTTCCTGTTAAAAGGGAGTTTTTCCTTCCTACTGTCTCCAAAGTGCTTGCCCAATAATCTCTGTATGTATTATTGTAGGGTCCACCTTACAAAATAAAGCGTCTTGAGGTGACTGTTATTGTGATTTGGCGCTGTATAAATAAAATTGAATCGAATTGAATTGGTGTTCCCCAGATGCTGGGGCTTCAGTACTTGGTTAGGATTATTATTACCCGAAACCAGTGTTGTCAAGTTTAGGCACTAAAATTATGCAATAAGTTTACTAAAAAAAATACATAAAAAAAACTGCTAACAACTATATTCCTTTACAGTGTTATGTAACCTGGTTCTCATACAGCTACAATTTCTTCATCTCATCAAAATGAGATAAAGTTTTACCTTTTTGGTTCCTTTTGTTTTATATTTTTATGATAAATAATACCCCAGTAGAGAAGACAGTGCGAGGTCAGAAACTGTATCAGATAGTAGCAGATGCTCAAGTAGGCCTCGTTGCGCTTTGCTTTAGGCAAGCTATATAATTGGATCTATATTACAAGTCTGCCTTTGTGCTGCACACAGAAACCAACTCATACACACACACACTAGACAAATCCCACAAAACAAAACCTCAGACAGATATCTGCCACTGGAAGTTTCTAACTCCCAGCTTGTCTTCTGTCTCTAATAAGTATTAGCAGACTTTCTGGTCCAAACGCTTTAAGCAGTGTAAATCCTTTAAGAACTGACAAGATATCAATCAAGTTCGAAATAAAACAAAATTCTTCACTTGTCAGTTTTCTGACCAAAAAAGTCTTTGTTACTGTTATTTTGAAGCAAGAGTGCTTTTGGAAGTCTGACTGTGTTGCTTTTGGACATCCATTAGTAAATGAGCTCTTCTGGAGATTCAAAACATTAAGAATAGCTACCCAGAAGATTTTTGAGCATTTCACAGAACATTTGGAGCCTGTCAAGATTGGCAGGGATCTTGAAGGTCTCTGTCATATTTTAATGCCAAGATCATGCTACATAATACCAACCCAGTTTTACATAGGTCAAGAACAAAAGTGGGCGTCTTTCTTTTTGCCCTGTCCTGTCCTGACACACCAGTTTTACAACACCTAGGGGGTCTTCCTTCTGTTGCGATCACTTTAGTGGGTCTGATCATTATGATCACATAACATCCCACCTCGCTGGGTTGTTTCTCTACTGTTCAGCTGTGTACACTTATATGCATGGTAAAGCAAACAAGATGTTGCCAGTGAAGTTAGGTGGAACTGTGAAAGAGAGTAGAAAGCCAGTATGATACATATCACTTTGGTTGCCCTTATCTGTTTATTCCCTGGATTTTTCTGCTGGCATGTTTTGATTTGATGACATCACACATGTCTTGAAAAACTGCAAAAAACCTTCCTCTGATTTAAATTTCACAAATCTCCCAATTTTCAGGAAACTAAGTTTGAAAAAAATCCTTATTGAAGGTCTTAATGGGGCTCAAAATGGACAGTCATGGACAATTATGGATAAATGCAATAAAACTGAATATCATTTGGAGCTACGGGAGGTTTAAAAAGTACAAGAAAAAGATTGCAACCAATTTCATGTGAGTCACAGAGAAATGGAGCAGGAGCTAAAATGACCATAGCAAAGGGGATTCTGTAACTTTAGCACTGGATCACGTGAATACTCTGTCTTACGGACAGAAGGCCGAGGGGTATTGGAGTGGTGAGTTATGAGCCTGCCATCTCAGGACAAACCTGCCTCCTCGTTTGCAATCCTCTAATTAAATCACAGAGGCACACTTTGGATTTTGAGCCCCAACTCCAAATGCTTCCCTAATAGGAGAAAGTCTAGCTTTGAACATCCAGAGTAAGTGCAATATTTGTCATATCATAGGCACACACATTTAATGTCACAGTTAACTTAAGGCAAAGATAATGTTTAAAGCCAAGAGAAGTTTTAAGACAAGAAGGAACAAAAAAAAAAATACATTGAACATTACAAATGTCTGACGTGTTCTGCTGTGCTGCCTCTCAGTGTGAGTCATAACCCTCTTTTGTCTTGTGTTTTTGATCTAGTCTCTGCACTTATTTCACAAGCTCTGACTTAGACAGTGTTTGCAAAACAGGAAAGAGAAAAAACCCTCTCTGCCTGCTATGAAAAAGATCACAATTTAACAACGTCCACTCACACAGGAAGAGAAGTCAAGAAGAAGGACTTTACAAACAGTTGTGAAATGAGTTTTAAGTTTCAGACATCCTTTAGAAAATTATTACCTTCCAGAGATTTTGATGCTCTCATGCTCGCAGGGATTTACTGGGAATATTATTACATGCAGTCGCTTGTTCTTTATATTTTTATTTATTAATTCGTTTTTTGTTTCTCCCATTCAAGTTATTGCTTTTGCCCTTGCTTTTGTTGTCATTGTCACTTTAGATTTGACGAGACGGGACGCCAAGCAATGTATTAAGGACAGAGATGCAAGAGAATAAATTGGTACAGTAAGATGACTGTTTTTTTTTAACTAATGCCACATTTCTAGACAGTAATAACAATTAGTCTTGTTTTTTTCTGAATTATTAAACAATTCTGCAGTTATATGTACTGATTGATTATCTGTTTGTAAACCATCTGCTATCTAGGTCAGCGGTCCCCAACCTTTTTTGCACCACGGACCGGTTTATGCCTGACAATATTTTCACGGACCAGCCTTTAAGGTGTCGTGGATAAATACAACAAAATAAAACTAGTACCGGTACCGAAAAAAAGAAGATTTATTCATAACACACGTGAAAAGACCCAGGAAAACAGAGTTAACGATAAAAACGATAACAAAATAACGCTGAAAACCGATAAAAACCCTGAAAACTATACAATTCACACCTGAGCCTCAACTCTCGCGGCCTGGTACCAAACGACTCACGGACCAGTACCGGTCCGAGGCCTGGGGGTTGGGGACCGCTGATCTAGGTGGTTATGGTGATGTTACAAATGACAGAGTAAACTACCCTGAGAATTACCTTTTTACCTTCTTTGTTGGAAGTAAAGTCCCCTTACTTTGTAGTAGGTTCCATTATATTAACTGAAACGTATACTTTCTGATGTTGATGTCAGTCGCGAGGTCAGTCTTGCATGCCCTGTTCACATTTTTGTTCAGAGACTGACTGGCAGAATGACACAGGAGCAATTACATTTAAGCTTATTAGTAATGATGGCAGCATTGAGTTTTACATTGTGAAAGCAGAAGTGCTTGAAAGAAGAGTATAGCAGCTGAACACTCGGTAAAGAACACAGATGAGTGGTTGCAGATCTTCCTCACTGAACTTACACATAAGCTTAATATATAAAACACACAAAAACAACAACCTATTGTATCCCAAACAGTACAGCTCAGCAAAGTGCAGGATTAATAATGTGAATACATATGTTTTATACAAAACATTTTTTTTCTTAAACCTAACCATGTAATTTTGGGGCTTTTAAGCTGTATAATTATCAGTTTACTATTTATTAATTATGGATTTTATGCAGTATTGCCCTAGAATCATGTTTTTCATCATAACAGGCAATAAAGGATACCTGACAATCCTATTGTCAAAAATTAGGGTGCAGCCTGAGAGAAAAGCAGTGGCAGCACAAAGTGTGCTGCTAAATCCAAATGGAGCCTTTCTGCCCCTGCGGAAGTAACTGGATTCACACCCATCACTACTAATCCTATTCCCCAGGCTGAAGGTATCATTAAAGAGCCAAAATAGCAAGTGGACATGGCTGAAAGTGACATACAATGCAGCTCTCTGTCTCCAGTTTGCAGGAACGAAATAGTGTTTAGCAGCATTTGGTTAAAACATTTATTTTACAAAGTAAAAAAAAAAAAAAAATCCTCCTTTAAATTTTTTTTAAAGTGTAGATTCAAGCAAAAGCCAGGTAGAATATATACATATATATTCTACCTGGCTTTATATATATATATATAAAAAAAAAAACCACCCAGCTCGCCCCTGCGGGCGGTTTATCCTTCAAGCTCGGGTCCTCTACCAGAGGCCTGGGAGCTTGAGGGTCCTGCACAGTATCTTAGCTGTTCCCAGGACTGCGCTCTTCTGGACAGATATATATATATATACATACAGTGTTGGTCAAGTTACTTGAAAAAAGTAATCAGTAACTAATTACTGATTACTTCCCCAAAAAAGTAAACCTGTTACTTTACTGATTACTTATTTTCAAAAGTAATTAATTACTTAGTTACTTAGTTACTTTTTAAAAACACGATTTACAACCTGAAGAGGTGATAAAGCGATAGATCTTTCAGCCCAATTCTACTTTTTCTACATAATCCATCATACAAAATGTAAACAAATGGAAAAGTCTCTTTTTTTTAACTTGTTTTATCAGTTTTAATCTTTTAACTTTATGCATCAAGCAAAAATTTAATTATATGCAACATTCTCTGACTTGAATAAATTAGTTTAATATTTAAACCTATTTTCTACACATTCCAGCACATAAAATAAAATATTTTTTGTGTTTACACTCACTCTTTCAAATAGATGCATGTAAAACACAGCAGAAAATAAATAAAGTCAAAGACTCAGCGGTCCTGTTGCTCTATTTTCACCTGTAAAGCAGGACTGCGGTAGGCGGAGGTTTACCCTGGTGGTCAGTTGAAGAATCCGCGAGTTTCTCTGTGAATTTCCCATTACGTCGTTGCGCACTCGGTGCTTGCTTGGAAGTTTAGGGGGTTTTTTTTCGCTGTAAAAAGAAGTTTTCTTCCCACGCACGATGGACGCTAATGTTTTTGTCACTTTTTATGGAATCAAACTCAAAGTAAGGTCAGTACTTCCA
This sequence comes from Simochromis diagramma, assembly GCF_900408965.1. Classification (NCBI taxonomy): domain Eukaryota; kingdom Metazoa; phylum Chordata; class Actinopteri; order Cichliformes; family Cichlidae; genus Simochromis; species Simochromis diagramma. The sequence goes on from NW_024386892.1 coordinate 1,385,508, forward strand.
CGCTTTAAACGCTGAACGCTCATACTCTCTCCCACAATCGATATGTGATCCATTGTTGATCTGCACACAGCTGTTGTCACCAACGGCGCACTCGCTTACGTCACTGTGTGAGACATTCTCGCAAAAAAATCACGGTTTTAGTAACGCAGTAACGCAGCGTTCCTACGGGAAAGTAACGGTAATCTAATTACCGTTTTTGCAATAGTAATCCCTTACTTTACTCGTTACTTGAAAAAAGTAATCAGATTACAGTAACACGTTACAAGTAACGCGTTACTGCCCATCTCTGTATATATATATATATATATATATATATATATATATATATATATATATATATATATATATATATCAAGATTCATTCAACTTGGATTAACTTCTATCTCCAGGTTTCTGGTATGCAATTTCAGTTTGAATTCATAGCACATTACAGATGGCTGAATGGAAAGTGAAAACAGTCTATCTCCAACCTCAGAGTGAGGGATTGAGGTTATAACCTGGACTTCCACTGCAGCTGGTGCAGGAGAGATCTTTTTAGTGAACTAAGCTATTTGATTCTCTCTTCATGTAGGGCTCCTGGACACAGTGGATGCCACTATTGGCGGAAGAAATACCATCAATATTCATAATTGAAATGTAAGAAACGTTTGCTTAAAACCGAATTACAGCTCATATTCAGATTGTTTCAAAGCACCCCATTCTACTACTTCTAAGTGTATTTCCTGCCATGTGACTGGTGTGTATTTACTGAGCTGTGTTAACTGAGCAAGAAATAGGCAAATGAAAACATATTTATTAAATATGTGGCCTAAACAGTGAACTGTAATCTGGAGCCATTCATATCTTCTCCTTGGATTTGCTCCTGATAGCAGCAGCAGCAACAGCAGACAATGATGGATTGAGGCTGTGACCCAGTGATGGACTTCCATTGCGGCTGTCTGGGGGGTCTCTCACTGAAGTCAAGCTGTTTGATTTCAGTCCCGGTCAAGATCAAATCACCCCATGCCGGCCTCATGGATGGCAGGGGATTCGAATAAAATTGGGGCAATGCAGGATGTTGGATTCTCAATAGAGTGAGAGAGGCTTCGTTTCCTGTTTGACAGCTCAGTTTTGGGACAGAACTTCAGACTCACGCAAGAATCACCTAAAAATTATAAGAAGTGTTTCAAGTGTTTTATTTTACCTCAAGTTTAAATTCTTCCAACACAATTAGTGCAGCATAGTCCTTTTGTTGAAGGAAAATCACACCAGCAAAACCCCTTCCCAGAGAGTTTAAGGGCTCATTCTCTAATTTCGAAAGTCATGTTAATGTTAATTTTGTAAATTATGGTCGCTGTTTGAGTCAACAAGGAGGATAAAGGTTGGTATGCTTCAGGGCACATCTACTGTGTGATTAACAAGTTGATACTCTGATTGTGCAGTTTCCTTAAGCTCAGACCTTTTCCTCATTGCATCCAGTCTCAAAACACATAGGCCACAGTGAAAGCACTCTCATTGGTTAGTAACGTCCAGTAGTGAAGTGTCAAGTGTCAAGCTGACACGTACGATGACAAGAAAAAGAAATTGTTTTTGTTTTTTTGTGAATTATGAGATGGCTGGCAAATTTCTACATACGATATTTTAACATATTTGAATAATATCAACACTTACAAACTCCAGATTGAAAAATTGAAATCTGTCAATTGAATATTTAAGATATATGTAAATGCCGTAGGACAGTACAGCCTAACGTTAGTTAGCCTAACATTGGCTAGCTTAAAACCAGCTTCTGTTGTTATTATAGTCAGCTCATTTTCAGCTGTCTGGAGACATGCAATTTACAGTAATAAATATTTACTAAGATACACAAAGGAAAAGAGTGGGTATTTTTGTGATTGACATGGTGACATCCTACAGGATAATTCGATGTGCCCATGGCTAGCTTTCATGCCCAATTTCCTGTGGTCAGTTTTTGGAAACATTAACTTTTTTATAAAACAAGTTTTGGTGAGTTTGTTGAGCGGCGTGCTACATTTGATGTTTTTTGCAGCTGTAATGGAGAGTGGAGTTGCATAAGCAAATTAATAGACAAAATACTAGCAGAGGAAGTTGAATTAAAAAGGCCGACCAACGTAATCGTGTGAGAGTAAGAACAAAGCTGGGTTTGGCACTTGCAGGGAGCCACCATGCCCACTCCCATTTCACTTTACAATTCACCAAGCCCTGCACTCACATTTCATCTACAGACAAACTGTTTGGGCTCCAAAAGGCTTTTGGAGAGATTACATATCTTTCCTTTCATAAAGACGCCATTAGTGTCTGGGGAGTAATGGGAGCCACTAATTTGATAGTCTGACCTTAAGCTATTCATCAGCTCAGAGGGAAGAGAAGAATAGATGATGCGGGAGATCACATTATAATTTGGCTACAGGATCCAATAGTCTAATGACAGCATTAACTCAAGCAGCTGCAAAGAAAATGTTTGGAAATGTAAGGAACAAAAGGCTGACATAGTAAAGCTGAACAGAGCTGCCGAATCACTCTGATAGTCCTACTTCTCAGCAGGGAGCAAATATAATATTCACACAATTCCGTAAACAGGGAGACGTCCTTGTCATTGTTTCTTCTTGGCCCTCAAGCATCTCTTAAAAGTCACAGTAAAAAATGATAATTGTTTCTCCAGAGGATGGTCTGAGAGTAAAAAACATTTTCTTTTCTTCTTCTGTATACACCAAGGTTGTTCCCTTTAAATTAAACACAACAGAAGTCACGGGTTCGAGTTTAAAAAGAGGGCTAATGTTAACACTTTTTGTAACACTAATTGTCGGCACAGGTGTTTTCGCAGAGAGGTCAGGCTGATGAAGTGGTTACAAATCTAAACACGTATCTCAGCAAATAAATGAATAATTGAGGGCAGTTATCCAATTCCCCCTTGTTTAGTTCCCCTGGACATTTTTGCAGCATTAAGGCCGAAACAAAGCCAAACATGCAGATGAGATGAGTGTGGCAGTGGGTGGTAAATGTGAGGCAATGTTAGGGCCTTAGACAAAGGCAAGTCAAGCTTCAGTTTTAAGAGCACTATCTGATTTTCAGGAGCACTCACCCAAAGCATTCTGGTGTTTATTCTGGTGTCTGGCATACTTCTGATATTTTACAATCACCCACAGCAACCCAAAATAAGGCCAACAACATGAGCCCAATAAGTAAGGCACATTATCTAATGGCATCCACTGATGGTTAGTGATTAAACTAGTACTTAAAAGAGACTCCAACCATGCCCAATGTAATGCACTGCTGTCGTACCCACCCACACCCTGACATCTTCTTTGTCGCGGGATACACAGTTCCAGCAGCAATGCAGATCTTGGATTCTCTCATTTTAGAGCACAGCACCCAAAGGATTTCCATATAATAAGTTACTGCAAAATGGAAAACTTAAACCCATGATGTCCAAGTCTTCATCAGCAAGTACCCTAATGCTAAGTACTAATTCTACTACTAAACTTGTTATTTACAGGGTTATTTGTGAACTTGGATGGTGAATTGGATCTCATCTCTATTCAAAGGTCTCAGGTTAATTGTGTCCACCACTGTTTATTTTGTCCTTCTCCTTTCTTGTTTAATAATGAGAAGGTTCTCACAAGCCACATCCATAGATATGGCTCTCCAAAAAACAGGGAAACTTATATTCCTGTTCAGCAACTCCTCTCACCTAAACTAATATTTAAATATTATGTCTCACAGATGATTTTTGGTTTTTAAAAAAGTTATTCTCTGAAAAAAAAAAAAATCAAGATAAACTATTTACTATCTCATTATTTTAACAAGGCTCCACTAACTTTAGGACTATCTTTTCCTTGATATCAAAACCCAGAAATTGAAGATTAAGGGAACTGTTTAGTTAGATGAAAGTATTTATATATAAGCATTTGATGCATCTGATAGTATCAGTGTACTGTAGTTCATTCCTTTCTTACCTGATTTATTCTTAAAAATAGTAAATAAGAGTCAGAGATGAGTACTGCCTGTAGCTGATGCTATAACTGATAATTCCAGAAAACAGTGCCAGTAGTGACTGGTTAGTTTGGTTGATAACCAAACCACAAAACCACTGCTGATTTCTTCTTTGCTTTTGTCCAATTACAACTATAGATTATGTGTCATGCAATGCACAGAGCACAGCAGTCTCAGAGGGCTCTGAGATGCTCGTACGATCATCTATCATTACAGATAGCTTCCATCTAGGCCATGTCTCCCTGCCTGCTACCACCCCCAAATGATGAATCTCCACCCATTCAAAGCGCCATTCGAACGCTGCCGACTGCACCTCACATTCTCTTGACCCTGTCATGTCGAGACCCCAGTTCAGTCAGATTCCTCTTCCGTCTTCGCTCATCTGATCTTCAGAGGCCTGCAGCAGCAAGGCGAAAGGGGACTGATAGATGTGCCGCACGGAGGGAGTAATGTATTGTGGTCCTTGCAGGCAACAGAGATGAGGTTTAAATGATCTAGTACGCGGGGGTTTGTAATCTCACTGATCAAATTTGGTGGTGATCCTCTACCCATTGCCATCTATATATGGAGAAGTAATGGAGTCTACCACAAGTGAGCACAAGAGCTGCACTCCATCACAAGCCCTGTGACTTAGTGCAGCATGTCTTAGAAAGCTGAACTTCAAATGAGACACTAACACAGAGAGAAGGATAAACAACTTGTGAACACTCCAGACAACAACTCTGCCCTTGTGTTTGTGGTTCACTCTAAACTACAGATGTGTGGTGGATCACCTTATACATATATTATATATATTGCATGTTTTAACTGGTAATTGACTGATAATTGCATTCCACATTTCTGAATCCTCAAAAAAAAAAAAATGCAGATGGAAAGTAATGCTTTACAATGGAAATGTACACTAAACACTTTTTGGTCTCTTCCTGTAGCCCCATTGTTTTGCTTTTATTTATATATTAGAGTGCAGAGCATATAGTCCTTGAAAAAAAATACAAACCAATTTAAATGCAATGCCCGTACACCACAAAAGTATTACAGGTCCATCCTTAGTACTTGCAGAGAGGCAGTCCCTTCCCACTTCACCATGAAAGGCGGAGGGCGTAATCTACAGTCTTTGTTCTATGAAAACATAATGAGAGGTTTCTAGTGGCTGGATTAACCAAATCCAATTGGTATCTACAGACTTTAAAGTGTTGGATTAACATCTATTAATAAACCTCATCAGTAAGAAAACATTGCAAGTGAAAACTGGTGTTTTCACAAACAGTGAGTGAAAAATTCAAGGCTATTCTTTATATTTAAGATCTTAATCTGAATTGAAAAAAAAAAAAAAAAACATCCCTCTTGTTATTTCCTGAAGGTAGCACCTACTGTTAACTCCAAGGCAACATCTTAGCCTTGCAGTTAATTGGCACGACCACCTTGTTTCTTTAAAAATTTTGACTCTTTGATCGGTCATTCTCTTTGTTGTAATAAACCCATCTCTCATGTTCTTTCACAGTCTAGATGAATCTCTTTCTACAAACTTACAAGCATTTGACTCAGTGTTTTTACACTGTGTGTACCAAGGAATTTCAAAGAAGATGTTGGTAAACAACCCAGTATCACAGCAAGGCATGTAACAGACTCGTTATTCCATTGTGTGGATGTCACGCTTTGCCCAGTGTTAATCTTTTCTGGCATAGAAGGAGCCAGGAATTTACTTGTTACCTTTATTGCTGAGTAACTACTCCTTGGCTTTAAATAAATTATCGCCATCTGCTGATAGAGCAACTTAAAGTGAACATGAAACTATGTGTATACAGGCTAACTTACAAGGCTGGGGTGCTGATTTATCTGCTAATGCTAGCTAGCTAGTTAGCAAGCTGCATACATAAACTTTGCAGGTGCAATGCTCAGACACACATACTGGTTAATTAGAGGTTAAGTAACTGTTAAAGGGGACATGAAAAGTAACAAATGTAAATGCTAATTTACACCAGTGAGCCCTGCAGTCAAAAACATCATAAATTCACTACTTTCTGTGTAGTTGGATTTAAAAAATAAGTGCTTAAAGTTTTTAGAACATGTTAAGCGCCATCTTGCGTCAGTACAGAACAGGACGTCAAGCATGCATGTCCATTTCATGCCTGTGAGAGGCAAACCGCGACATCCACATGATGGACCGGCAGGTCTGTTACATGGTTTCTATCATGATAAATAGGCCACACTCACTCGCTAAATATTAACTAATTTAACTACATTCAATTTTCAATTTTTTCCAATTTTATTTTATTTATATAGCGCAAAATCGCAACAAAAGTCACCTCATGGTGCTTTATATTGCACAGTAGATCGTACAATAATAGACACAGAGAAAAACCCAACAATCATATGACCCCCTATGAGCAAGCACTTTGGCGACAGTGG
>NW_024386892.1:1396934-1566934 GCF_900408965.1 Simochromis diagramma
AAACCATGATACTGAAGGGCATGTCGAATGGTGACCTCTGCTGGCAGCCAGCAGCGAATCATACCCTGACTGGCCACCAGGGTACGCTTTACCCTTGGGATAGGAGCCTAAAAGGCAGCCCCCTGCACTCACTGCCTTTCTGGTTCTGGTCCCAGCTACTGTATCTGCCCTCACCCGTCGCTAGGACAGATACGGATCGCATAATTGGCATCCCGGTACGATTCCGCATCCGCCGATAGGTCACATGATTATGTTTGGTCACCTGACCAAAAATATTCCATCACAGGTTGGGTCACTGATCCCTGCCATGTTGGGTATCTAACGACCCGGCAGGGCCTGCTCAGTACAGTGGTGGTGGAATGAGCCCGATCGGACAATCCTATCTGCCACTTTGACCTATTTATTCCGTCAAATTTTGGCCAATTTTGCCCTAAGTCCAGAACCGTTAGTGCTATCGACATGGGGTCTTCACCAGGGCGTCCGGAGCACCCCAAAACCCCCCCGTAGACACCACTTTCATCCCTCTACGACACTTACTTTCCCAGCTATTCCATTTTATTCCGTCAAATTTTGACCCATTTACACCAAGTCCAGAACCGTTGGTGCTATCGACATGGGGTCTTCACCAGGGCGTCCGGAGCACCCCAAAACCCCCCCGTAGACACCACTTCCATCCCTCTACGACACTTACTTTCCCAGTTATTCCATTTTATTCCGTCAAGCTCTGGCTAAAACCCCTTACCCTAACCCTAACCCTAACCCCTAACCCCCTAACCCTAACCCCTAACCCTAACCCTAACCCCTTCGGGGACCGGACTCCCAACTTGATCTCCCCTAACCGGCCAGTGCCGCCTGTCCGCCCGCTTGGGTAGCGTGGGGTTCCCTGAAGGGCTCCCTCAGGAGGTTCTTTGGCCACTGGGCTGGGGGTATCCCGACCCCCTCACCAATCCTAACCCTAACCACACAGGACATACAAAAACAATTGGACACAACACATCCTGACCCTAACCACAAAGGAGGAATTGGAGGACACAAAACAATTGGACATAATACAAAGGTCAATAAGACAAACACGTAATTAGGACAAAACAATAAAAGGAGGACGTGGAGGACACAAAACAATTGGACAAAACACAAAAGTCAATAAAGACATACATATAATTAGGATTAGAAATTAAAAGGAGGATTTGGAGGATACAAAACAATTGGACATAACACTAAAAAGCCAAAATGAGAAACACATAATCGGGACAGAAAAATAAAAGGAGGACTTGGAGGACATAAAACAATTGGGCATCACACAAAAAATCACAGGGGAGGACAGAACAAGGACAAAGGAATGTGGGACAGGATGGTTACACAGACAGGAATAAAAATATAAAGTCACGTAAAAACCAAAGGAAAGGACAAATAGGAAGGGGGTGCCATAAATATATCAAAAAAACGTAAGACAAAGACTGGAAAGGAAATTAAAGAAGGGGGTGCCATTAAAATAATAAAAACAAAGAAAGCCAAAGAAAAGAAAGGACAAAACATTAAGAATATTACACAGAAAAATAATGAAACGGAAAACCCAAGAGTGGGAGGAGACAGCACACTATAAAAGCCAAGAGAGGCACACAGACAACACACATAGACACACACGTTGGGCCAGCCTGAAGAAGGCCTATAACCGGCCGAAACGTCGCGACGGCCCAATGACACATAATTGCACCATCAAAACACAAATCAAAATTATAATAAAAACCTAAGTATGGGTAATTTTTGGAAACGGGATTGGGACATCATCACCGGTCCGTTGGACGATCACAGCCTTTTGGGGCATGCTATGGGGGACCTTGACGCCCGGGATGGGAACAGGTATGGACAGTGCATTGGAGCCCGGCCCCCTTCGGGGACCGGACTCCCAACTTGATCTCCCCTAACCCTAACCCTTCCCTGGGGGCTTCCTTCACTGAGCTGGGGGTGTCCCGACCCCCTCCCAATCCTAAACCTAACCACTTAAGAAAGACAAATGCTGGAAAGGAAATGTGATGAGGGGGTGCCATTAAAACAATAAAAACAAAGAAAACCAAAAAAGGAATGTGAGATGGGGGTGCCATTAAAACAATAAAAACAAAGAAAGCTAAAGTGCTAAGCCATGGCTAACAAGAAAGCCAAGGTGCTAAGCTAATGCTGGAAAGGAAATAAGATGAGGGGGTGCCATTAAAACAATAAAAACAAAGAAAACCAAAAAAGGAATGTGAGATGGGGGTGCCATTAAAACAATAAAAACAAAGAAAGCTAAGGTGCTAAGCCATTGCTAACAAGAAAGCCAAGGTGCTAAGCTAATGCTGGAAAGGAAATATGATGAGGGGGTGCCATTAAAACAATAAAAACAAAGAAAACCAAAAAAGGAATGTGAGTTGGGGGTGCCATTAAAACAATAAAAACAAAGAAAGCTAAAGTGCTAAGCCCTTGCTAACAAGAAAGCCAAGATGCTAAGCTAATGCTAACAATTATATGACAGTGACACATGATAAAGGACAATTTGTACATAGGACTAGTCGACTTTATATTGAATTTCGTTGATGCTAATATGGAAGCTAACATTACGCTATGGCTAAAGCTAATGATAGCAGTTCAAGGACACAACAGTGGTTGCCCTGGAGATCGACCAAGTGCATGATGGGAACCAGGAAGTCAGACCAGGCAGAGCACATGGAGCACAGGGAGCACGTGGCAGACAGACCAGGGAGGAAACCTCATTCGAAGTACAAGGTGCAGGTATGTGAGAATACATGATGACAAATATAGGAAACGACTGAAGGAGAAGCATTTATGAGATGATATTAATACTCTAAACTTGCAGAAGCTAAAAGTCAATAATTGTGAGTTAATGAGTGAAATTTTCAAAGTCACGGACATACGTTAAATTTCCATGAACCCAAATAGGGCCTCATTAGCTCTCTAAAATGCGATTGAACCTGATGATATTAGTACTTTAAACTTGCAGAAGCTAAAAGCTAATAATTGTGAGTTAAGCAGGACATATGGATCATGCAATCAATCGGAGACCTCCACGTCTCCGTGGCTGGGGTAGTCGCAGGCGGCCTTCAGGCACTGCCTTCGTCCCCCCAAGCGCAGACATGCAATCAATCGGAGACCTGCACGTCTCCGCGGCTGGGGCATTCGCAGGCGACCTTTGGACACTGCCTTCGTCCCCCCAAGCGCAGACCGCCCGGGGTGGCTCTTGAGTGAAATTCTCAAAGTCACGGACATACGTTAGATTGCCATGAACCCAAATAGGGCCTCTTGGAAACTTTTTAAAAAATTAAAGCCCAGAAAGGCATTAATTAATTACTATTATCTTATTTAATTGATGACACACTCCAAGGCGTGATCAACCTTGGGAGGGCCTTCCTTGGAGGAGGATGTCTAGTGATAATGGCCGAAACATCCGATGATTCCAGGGTCCACTACTGATGATGTGTCCTTTAAATATTACCGTAAAAATAATTAAAATATACAATAATGTCAATTTAATGAGACAATAGAAAGATAATACAATAAAATAAGGATTATAATAAAGAGGGAAAAGCCCTGGGGGACCTTGCCGCCCGGGATGGGAGCAGGTATGGACAGTGCATTGGAGCCCGGCCCCCTTCGGGGACCGGTCTCCCAACTTTATCTTCCCCTAACCCCTAACCCTAACCCTAGTTAGCGAAAATGCTAATGCTAAGCTAGCCCAATGCTAAGCTAACACACCAGGAAACAGTAGGGACTCACTTCCCTTTACTTCAGGAAGCACCTCAGAAAAGTTAGCAAAAATGCTAATGCTAAGCTAGCCCAATGCTAAGCTAGCCCATTTATAGAGATGACAGAACAACAAAGCATCATGGGAACAAGGAAGTAGGCTCCGTTCCATCATTTGCATATATCGCCCATCATGCCTCTGAACAACCTACAACACACCAAACCATGATACTGAAGGGCATGTCGAATGGTGACCTCTGCTGGCAGCCAGCAGCGAATCATACCCTGACTGGCCACCAGGGTACGCTTTACCCTTGGGATAGGAGCCTAAAAGGCAGCCCCCTGCACTCACTGCCTTTCTGGTTCTGGTCCCAGCTACCGTATCTGCCCTCACCCGTCGCTAGGACAGATACGGATCGCATAATTGGCATCTCGGTACGATTCCGCATCCGCCGATAGGTCACATGACTATGTTTGGTCACCTGACCAAAATATTCCGTCACATGTTGGGTCACTGATCCCTGCCATGTTGGGTATCTAACGACCCGGCAGGGCCTGCTCAGTACAGTGGTGGTGGAATGAGCCCGATCGGACACTCCTATCTGCCACTTTGACCTATTTATTCCGTCAAATTTTGGACCGATTTGCCCTAAGTCCAGAACCGTTGCTGCTATCGACATGGGGTCTTCACCAGGGCGTCCGGAGCACCCCAAAACCCCCCCGTAGACACCACTTTCATCCCTCTACGACACTTACTTTCCCAGCTATTCCATTTTATTCCGTCAAATTTTGACCCATTTACACCAAGTCCAGAACCGTTGGTGCTATCGACATGGGGTCTTCACCAGGGCGTCCGGAGCACCCCAAAACCCCCCCGTAGACACCACTTCCATCCCTCTACGACACTTACTTTCCCAGCTATTCCATTTTATTCCGTCAAGCTCTGGCTAAAACCCCTTAACCTAACCTAACCTAACAAAACCTAACAAACCCTAATCATACCTGCATTTGTCCACTGGAGGGAGACAAAAACACCAAGCTCTGAGATTCAAATTTTGAACTGCAGACCTCACAGTGTCTGTGTGTGTGTGCTTTGGTGTGTGTGTGTGTGTGTGTGTGTGTGTGTGTGTGTGTGAGAGTGACAGAGAGAGAGAGAGAGAGAGAGAGAGAGAGAGAGTGACACTTGCTGTGTATTTAAGAAACAAACGCTCAAACAAACCAAAGAGAATGACACAGGCAGAAAGACACTGTTTTATTTGTGGTAACCGATGATGCCTTTCCTCTCCCCTTGTACAGTGCATCCTGAAAAGCCATATGTTTGGACGAGGAGATGACAGGAACAGGAACCACAGAGCGTCAGCCGCACACATCCAAGCTGCACAGGGCACACGCGGCGCCACGCAGAATAAATGACGTTCCTGAGCCACAGCCCAAGCCCAGCCACCCACGCCTCCTCCTCCCGGCACCTTTAAGGAGCACACACCAGCCACAGGTACACATTCCAATCTTACACAATGGCCCAGCATCACAGGCCCTCTCCTGACACTGAAAATCTCTCCTGATTTCTGTTGTTTTTCCCTCATCCCTGAGCCGCTGAGTGTGGTGAGTGTGTGTGTGTGTCTCTCTCTCTCTCTCTCTCTTTTACACAAAAAACACATGTCAATGCGCTTGCAAAAACTTTAATATGCAAAGCACAGGACATCCCAGCTGGTCGCCCTCCGGTGGACCACAGATGCAATTGCAGCAGAGGGAGCCCCTCTTGTTAAATCCCAGTTGCACTGCAGACCTCACAGTGTCTGTGTGTGTGTGTGTGTGTGTGCTTTGGTGTCTGTGTGTGTGTGTGTGTGTGTGTGACAGACAGAGAGACAGACAGACACAGAGAGAGAGAGAGAGAGAGAGAGAGAGAGAGAGAGAGAAATTAAAAAGCAATGAAATTCAAATTTTGCACTACAGACCTCACAGTGTGAGTCTGTGTGCTTTGGTGTGTGTGTGTGTGTGTGTGTGTGTGTGTGTGTGTGTGTGTCTCTTTTACACAAAAAATACATGTGAGTGCACTTGCAACAACTTTTAATATGCAATGTACAGGACTTGCCAGCTAGGCGCCATCCTGTGGACCAAAGATGCAATTGATTGTCACAAGATGATAATTTCTGCGGTTTAACTCCTTCAGACACTTTGTACCGCATTGAGCCAGCAGAGGGAGCACCTCTTGTTCAATCCCAGTTGCACAGCAGTTGACCAGCTTCTGTCTGTGTGCTTTGGTGTGTGTGTGTGTGTGTGTGTGTGTGTGTGTGTGTGACAGACAGAGAGAGAGAGAGAGAGAGAGAGAGAAATTAAAAAGCAATGAAATTCAAATTTTGCACTACAGACCTCACAGTGTGAGTCTGTAAATTCCCTCGGTAGCCAGAATGGCCGGCACTTAATCATCAGGTACTCCAGGTCCGGTGAGCAGAAGGATTTGACCGGGTGCACGTTCGCATAATCACACCAGCTGTTGTTGATCATGAGGCCTCAGGGCCTATACTGGTCTTTTTAAAAGTTATGTTTGACTTTATGGCTTTCTGTGTCGTTTCTGGGATGCTTAGGACTCTTATTGCACTGCTAGAAATAGTTTATTTTGATGCATATGCTGCTTTTTTGCAAATTTTCAGTATAATATTTATTTTAATTTTTCCTACAGTGTATAAAAATTGGTGTATTTCAAAAATAAAACTATGAAGACACTTAAAATAAATTTCCTGTGGTGGGAAACTATTTTGTGCAACGTTTTTTGCATTTACAGTTTTCAGGGATAAGCCTCTTAAATTTCTCTAACTAGAAATATATGTTAAAAAAGCAAAAACGATTTTAAATTTTTTTGCAGTTTATTGCACTTTTTTGCAATTTATGTAATTACTATGCACTTAATGCATACATGTTATTAAAATTTAGGCTGTAATGGTTGTATTGATGTATAGCAACTTGAAATGCTCCCAAAAATGGCTCTACAACATGTAAAAATATAATATAAGCTCTGGCGGACTTGGTTCTATGGTAGGTCTTAAAGGGTTAAAAGAATGTATTAATGCAACTAGATGGGGAAACTTGAAAAAGAGGTCTTTTTTAGTGCTTGTTTGCTGCCAAGTGTCTATTTGCATCTTTTAATCAATCTGTGGGTGAGCTCCATGTTTCCTATGCAAAGCTTGTCAGCCAACACCCAACAAATTCAAATGACTCTTGCAACATGTTTCATATGAAGACAAACCATTTTATCACTCTTTTCCAAATCAAAAACATCAAGTTATAACAGATTTGTCCATTTGATCCTGGACTTGACTTGGAAACAAACATTTTTGTGGTTTTGTTAGTTATTACTAACAAACACTAAATAGTCAGTGGTCAAAGGTAAAAATAATACACCACACCATAATTCTTCCACTTTGACTCTTGAAAGAGACATATTTTAATTTAGCTGTTTTTAGCTTTATTACTGAACTCCATTATAGTAGTGGTCCATTCTTCATGTGTTCTTTCTCTTTTGCATACTGCCTGTTTTTACTCTTCCTCTGAAACAGCCATTTTATACAGGTTGGTGTGTAAATGAATCAGTTGTGGGGATTGAATGGAACTGAATGCTGCTTTGTTAGCCAACATGTTAGACGAATCTTACCAAATAGTCAGTAGACCAGATAATAACAGGAAAATTAGACCAAGAACCTTGGAAACAATGTCATTGCTTATAACGAAGCTGATGGGGAAACAAACAAACTTTTGAATGCTCCCTAGTATGAACAGAATTCATATTAGACAATTTCCAGCCATAACTATAAACTTTGCCAATATAAGTCAAGTCCCTAACTGACTAACTGCTGCTAGACCATTTCCAATGCTCAGAGTGTCATTGGTAACCTGCCAGTGAAATGACCTTCATGAAGAAACAACTCAAGAGAGCATTTACAGCTGATCTAATTTAACACTATCTGCTCTTTCAGGCCTTATCCAATTCCCTCACACATGTTTACACACTTCTTTGTCATTATTTGAAACGTTTAATATGAGCATCTGTTGAAAATTGTCAAGTGTCTGATTGCCAGAACTTTAGTTGATAAGTCTCCAGGTCCTGTCACAGCATCTAGGATTAAGGTCACTGAGCAGAAGTCAGTGGATGAAATGACAAAGACAGATTCTGAAAGAAGTGGCCATCTTTTAGCAGAAGTAGTCGGTAAATCTCTGCATATATATATATATATATATATATATATACATACATACATACATACATACATACATACATACATACATACATCACTGACTGAAATGTTATGGTCCAGTCTTCCGGTTTTGAAACCTTTGTCAGAATCCTCTGCTGAATTGAAGATGGTGTTCGTGATGTTGCAGAAGGCTCTCAAATTAAGTGGACATGTGGACTACACATCAGAGTATAATGTCTTCCCTTCATGGTTCTCCCAGGTAACACATGGTCTGGGCCTGTATGCAATCCTAGACACATCCAGTTCAGGTTTACCGTAATACCACTTGTTTAGCAGCTGGTCCACTTGCTCCTGTTTTGTTATCCCATGAAGCTGTTCTTCTTCATCATCGCACTCCTCTCTGAATTTGCTGATGAAGACCGGGTGTGGAAGACGTAGAGAGTCCTCCCTGACGTCCTCAAAGAACTGCACCACACACTTTCGGGCGAAGTCTCGGGCATGTAGGACGCAGGTCTCGTCGAAGAGCTTCTGCTCCACGTCAAGATAGTTGCTCCAGTAGCGTGTCTGCAGGAAGGTGGCATGGTCATCAAAACAGGGCTTGATGAGGCGTCCCAGTGCTCCCAGTACAATCAGGAACAAGAGGATGGACCAACCAATCGCCTAGACAGGATAAGAAAGCAAATCATGGAAAGCGAAGAAAACTGTCAGTAAGCAGAGCAGTGACTGTGACAAGGCCACAGAGAGCCAGTGCAGGTGCTTTAATGTTTAACCCTTTAGAGCCGGTCAGAGCGGGCACGCTCTGTTTTACGTAACTATTTTTAAATCCCAATAGCTCTGCAACCACGTAAGCTAGCGCAATAAATTTTTTTGCATATGAAACCGGAGGAGTTGTACTTACATCTTATGCCATCAGCTTGTCCTAGGTCACAGTTTCCTTCCAAATAAAGCTTTGAAAAAAACTGCATAAAAAGCGCTTGCAGGAACAAAAACATAATATTCCAGAAACACGCTTTGCCGATTCGATCAGCTGTTCATAACACTTCCTACGTTGGAATAGAAGTCAGCGCGAACTTTTGCATGTCCGCCATTACCTGCCCGAAACCGGAAGTGACGTCATTTTCGCGGAAATGTAGTCTTTTTTACCCTCAGGGCCTATACTGGTCTTTTTAAAAGTTATGTTTGACTTTATGATTTTCTGTGTCGTTTCTGGGATGCTTAGGACTCATATTGCACTGATGGAAATAGTTTATTTTGATGCATATGCTGCTTTTTTGCAAATTTGCAGTATAATATTTATTTTCGTTTTTCCTACAGTGTATAAAAATTGGTGTATTTCAAAAATAAAACTATGAAGACACTCAAAATAAATTTCCTGTGGTAGGAAACTATTTTGTGCAACTTTTTTGCATTTACAGTTTTGAGGGATAACCCTCTTAAATTTCTCTAACTAGAAATATATGTTAAAAAAGCAAAAATGATTTTCAATTTTTTTGTAGTTTATTGCACTTTTTTGCAATTTATGTAATTACTATGCACTTAATGAATACATATTATTAAAATCTGGGCTATAATTGTTGTATTGATGTATAGCAACTTGAAATGCTCCCAAAAATGGCACCACACCATGTAAAAATATCACTTGGTTCTATGGTAGGTCTTAAAGGGTTCATTTAGATCACATTAGATAAAACTTTATTAATCCCTCGGTTGGGTTCCCCTAATTTGTCGCTTATTGGTTGATGAGTCTTTGCTTTGAGCAAAAATGTTGTGAAGGTGTTTTTTAGTTTCAAAATTCAGAGGACAAAATGTGTCTTTTAAAGACTGTTACTAAGCTATGGTTGGTAAGTCAAAGAATAAGTTTCCTGAAAGGACTGTTATTTGTTTGCACAGAATAAGCTCTGCAGCTTTTCCAGCTCTCATTCTTAATGCTGCTGTTGAAAAAGCATTAAAAACAAAGTTCTATTGTTTTCATTAGAATTTTTGAATTTTTGTTTTTCATTAATTTAGCAGATTGTTTCGGGATTGCCGGTTATTGTAGCTTTAGTTTAGTCATTCATTTCATTATAAGTGTAAGTTTTTATTATCTGTTTTTGTTGTTAGATTTAAGTTCAGAGTAGATATTACAAAACAAACATTAAAACTTTAGGTGCACATGGGATGTCTAAATAATGAGTTCATTGCATTCACTATGTTTTCACAAGCTTTTAACATTGTCTAAGCTATTTCCTGTCTCCCTTCTCTCACCCCAACCGGTTGCAGCAGATGGCCCCGCCCCTCCCTGAGCCTGGTTCTGCTGGAGGTTTCTTCCTGTTAAAAGGAAGTTTTTCCTTCCCACTGTCACCAAATATGACAAACTGCTCATAGAGGGTCATATGATTGTTGAGTTTTTCTCTGTATGTATTGTTGTAGGGTCTACCTTACAATATAAAGCACCTTGAGGCACCTGTAGTTGTGATTTGGCGCTGTATAAATAAATTGAATTGACAATTTCCTGTATACATTTTTGTTAACTGTTCCTGCACACCCTGACAGGTTGCCGTTCCCTCACACAGCCAGCAGAATGAAATAAGCAGTCTTTCACACCTATGGCCAATTTAGAATTGCCAGTTAACTCAACAAACATGTCTTTGGTGACCTGGGAGGAACCCACACAGGTGCTCAACATAGAAGGGCTCCGGCTGAGTTATTCAGGTTCATATCCAAGCCCTTCTTGCTGTTGGGTAACACCTCACTGCTGACAGGGCTCGTGTCAGAGCTAATGTGATGTGAGTGTTGCAGATGTCTGTTATTTGTTACAGATCTAATATTCTTGCCATTGATCCAATAAATCAAGCTTTTACAGTATTTTATTGTTAAAGGCCTCCTTTTTCAGCGATAATAGATACCCTGGGTTTGTAATTTTTTGAAGTAAATAATACATTTCCTATGTAAAAAGTCGAGATTCTAATTGCTTTATTGGTTGACACTTGGTCAGATCAATCCATCTTTCTGTAAAATCCTTCACAGACTAATAGGAGGTCGGTTTTAAATAATAGCAAATGTTCATTGAAAAATAATAATTCCCGTGTGGCCCAGGGAGAAGGGACTGTTTATGTGGCTGAGAACTTACCTGTGAATGGCAGCGAACATAACGAGAAACCGCTTTACGGAAAGAACTATTCCTGAAGATAACGTCCTCCTTACAGGGTACTTTGGCCATGATCTTCAGAACATCCAGACCTGTGTTATTAGGCATACCTGTCGAAACAAACTTTATATCATCCAAAACTGTTGTGAGACTAAAAAGATGGTATTTAACAGAAGGATAGTTTAGCATGTGTTTACCTGAGAAGAGTGCAGGGTCTACACTCACACTGAAAGCACAGATAAAGATCTTTCCATCTAGCAAAGTGACCAGGATCCACACCATTGGTGCCAGCAGGGCCCTCTGGATCATGGCTGAGAACAAGTACCTGCAAAACAAAATAGGAAAAGATGTGAACAGTGTCCATTTCTTTGGTGTGTAATACAAAAGGATCTGGATTTGGGACTTGCATCTACAAGGTCACATTAATGCTGAAATAAATAAATAATAAATTATGGAACTATGGAATAAATCCCATAGTAAAAAAAAAAGTCTAGTTGATAAACTGCTCTGCCTGCACTCTAGACCTATCAAAAGAAGAGGTGATGCAGCACACTACAGATTTCACTGAGCTTAATTAGTACTAATCATTACTTTCATTTCATTTCATTTACTGTGCAGTTACATATAATAGCAACAGCAGCCTGTCTGTGTGCTTCTGTTAGATAGCAAATTCTTGACTTACTTGACAACAGCAGGATTTTTGGATCTGTTCCCAATGGGTCTCATCCACTCGTCCATCATGACACCTGTATGCCGGTTGACAAGGATTCCCAGGAAGAACAGTATAATAGGCGGGACTATCATCACTCCCAGAGAGTAAAGTTTGTTGTACTGAGGGAGGCACGGGCAGTTAAAGTCGAAGCTGGTGTAAAGCTTGACACTAACCAGGGCGAGGATGATACAAATTCCATTGGAGATGGACTCGGAGTTGGACTGGAAGTACTGCAAGACTAACTTCAGGCGCTCCATAACTTAAATAAATTGTAGGTTTGTTCAAGGTTGATGTAAAAACAGCAATATCAGCCAACTGCTGCTTTTTTAAAAGGCTACAGGCAGGAATAGAAACTGAACACCTCAGGCAGGAATGAACTAAACCGTGCTTAGTCTGCCAGGAAACAAGAAGAAATTTCCAGTGATAATTTAAAGCCATACAAAATATTTTATATTCTGTAAAAAACAAAACACTTAGCAGTTCACTTACCTCACAATATGTCAGTGCTTTTAAAGAAAAGGCATAAATCTATAGTTTGAGCAGTCTGAGTATTAACCACTCAAGCTTTAGTGAAGCTGTAGTGAAAGGGAGCCTGGCAGTGAACCAGGGAGAGGCTGAGACCACGTGATACTGGGTTGCCTGAGCGGGTAACAAAGCTGTGTGGACACACCCTGCTATACTCTTAAAGCAGCACTCACAATTGTCAACGGTGAACAGAGAAATAAAAGAAGCCACAGCTTCTTTTATTCCAGGTCTAAAACTGGATTTCAAAGCATGGCAGTGCACAATACATGAACCATAATATTGTGGTCTAATGTACACTGTAAAAACAGTCTGTCATTCTACAGAACTTAAGGAATTAAAAAAAGGTGATACTTACCTGTCCTACAGCAGTAGCTAGAATGTGGATTTGATTCCAAATGTGCTTTTATATGTTGTAATATACAAGTCAAGAAGGAGGCAAATTGTGGCTAGTTTTTTTTTGTTTGTTTGTATGTTTATTTATTTTTTGATTTTTCAGTATTCAAGCAGGCAGCTTGAATTGTACTTGGTGGAGGAGAGGCTAAATCTGAATTAGTCAGTATAAAGCACCTTGAGGCAACTGTTGTGAATGTTGGTGCTATATAAATAAAACAGAATTGAGTTGAATCGGAAAGTTCAGAATAGCCCAAGGATGAGACAAATGTCTAAGTGGTCAGACAGACTGTAAATAGTGTTGGTGACACTGATAAATGCAGCCAGAAACTGAATTATTTTGCCTGTCAGTCTGAGGGTTGTGGAAGAATGTATACATAGCTGAAATTTCCTCCAGCTTAAATAGTCAACTGGTAAATCTAAGGATGACCAAGATGTGAGTTCATCAGAATGTCTGGTTGAGAGAGAGAGAGAGAGAGAGAGAGAGAGAGAGAGAGATAGATAGATAGATAGATAGATAGATAGGGTGAATCAACACAGAGTGCCAGTGGTGGACCTGTCAATTCTGGTACTCTATGGCAAAGACCTGTTGGTCTCTATAGTGGTGGGCAGTGAGAATAGGGCCCACTGAAGGATGTTAGACCATTAGACCCCCCTCATTAAGTCTGTTTCTGATTCTTTGGTCATTGTTTGGATACCAGGTTTTGTCCTTTATTGCTCCTTTTAAGACATTTGAACTCGCAAATAGGCCTAATTCCTCAAGGTGTCCCTTCAGTTCTCAAGTGCTCTCACTAGCATCATCTAAATGCAGTTATTCGAGACAGCAATCCAAGCAGACTTGTGGTTCTGACAGCATCCAACATAGCATTATCATCTTCTTCGATGTTCGGTGGAATTCTGCTTGCCTCTCTGCCGGTGTTGGGGGTTATTTTTATGGCAAGCAGTTGTCTTCTAATCAGTATTTCAGTTCTGCTTACTGTCACCGCTGTACATTTCAGAAACTGGCACAGTAGTTATCGCTACCTTACCCAAAGTAAATTAACCAGCCAGGCATTCCCTCTCCATCCTCTACTCCAAGACAAGCTCATATAAGCTTTTACGAGTCGTCAAGCCATCACCACAAGTCTTAAAATCCATGCATGCATCACTGTCAGAGCTTCAGTTCAGAGTCGAGCCAACCGATCAGTGGGTTCAACTCATTCATCTAAAAAGGTCTTTCATTGTCAGAAATTTCCTTTGATCTCTTCTCCCACCATCCCTTCCACTCTATGGATTCCTAGACCACGTTATTATGTTTGCTAGCCTGCCTATCAGTTATATTCCTTTCCTTTGGGTGGCGCTGTCACTTGACATTCGCTCTCTCTGCACAAGTCTTCTATCCTGTCTTCTTTCTCTCCCCAACCGGTTGCAGCAGATGGCCCCGCCCCTCCCTGAGCCTGGTTCTGCCGGAGGTTTCTTCCTGTTAAAAGGGAGTTTTTCCTTCCCACTGTCACCAAAGTGTTGCTCATAGGGGGTCATATGATTGTTGAGTTTTCCTCTGTATGCATTATTGTAGGGTCTACCTTACAATATAAAGCACCTTGAGGCGACTGTTTGGCGCTGTCTAAATAAATTGAATTGAAAATTGAATTATTACTGCAGAGAAGTTGACTCCATACATAGACACACATAATTCTATTTAAAGTAAAATTCTTTATTCTGAGTCAGTGACAAATTGCTTCGACGCTGAATTGAACAGTGAATCTGTGTCAATCAGTGACAACAGCTGCCATTTTTAGGATTATAAAAATGAAAAACATTCCTCTGGAAAACAAAAGCAAAATCAACATTCTCTTCTGACTCCACCCTAAATTAACAAATTGCTGTGTGTCACGGAAATTTCTACCATGACACAATTCAGGTTAGTGTCATGGTAGCACAGACACATATCTTTTAACTTTGCTGGGGAAAAATATTAAATGGACAGTACATCTAATGATCTATTACCAAAATAAGAAAAAAATAAACAGGCTAAACAGTAGCATGCAAATTCTACATTTAATGCCCACCTCCTCTCTGTCTCAAACTTTCAAATCAAAGAAATTATATATCAAGAATTATACTTTGAAGTAAAGTAAATTAACTGTTTATGCACCAATTCATTTAAAATAGCTATTAATATATATTAATTTAAATAGACAGCAAGAAAAAACCCACCGCAGAATGTGTGAGGGCTTGATGTAAAGAGCTCTGTGGGGAATTGTCATTATCAAAGAACTTTAAACTTTTAGTATGAATACCTCTACCTCAATGTCTTGGATCACCTTTGTGAAATACTTGGATTCTGTGAATTTCTCTAAGCTTCCTGGAGTTCTTGTAATGGCTTTTATATCGACTCCAGCAACCACATAGATGTTACATACACATGTTGCTGGGTTAGAGCTTTGCCAACAATTGCATTGTGCACTTATCATGTAAAGTACTACTTTTCAGCTTTTCTAGAAGAACTTACAGATGGTTAATCAAAACCTGTATTGTATATGTTCACATTGTTCTTATGTTGCATAAAACAAATTCCTGCAATAAGATTAGTCATTAGCCTTTTGTTGCAACAACGTATCAGTAATAAATTGGTACTTTGAATAAACCATGCAAACAAAAAATCAGATAAAATCAAAAAACAGAAATGTAGAGGCTTAAAACAGAAAGCGCTAAATATTTTTTAGATACAAAATCTGTTACAGCACAAAAAAGGGGAAACATATTGAAAGCAAGTTGAAAGAAAACACAGCTGAAAACTGTAACATAAATTAGAACAAGTACTTTTAAACAAATCATCAAACAATTATATCTTCTGCCTTATGGCTGAGAACTCAGGACACTGCAGCTTAAGTGATCAGGTTATTGAAGTGTATCATCTTAAGTAATGCACATATTGCCAAAGAGTTCCTGCTGGATACTGGATTTGATAAAGTCACAAATTACCAGAGGAAAATGTTTGTTTCCTGACTGGTTGGCAGTGGTTTCTGAAAACTGTTGTCTTACTGGGTGGAGGTACAACTTTCCTGTTTGTGTTGCCCTCTTCATAGTTTCACTACAGCTAGGAAAGTAGCTAACCAGAGCTTGTAGATAAGTCCACTGGTTTTGCAAACTAGTTGGGCATTACACATTTTCCCTAGCAACAGGTGGTTGTCGGGGGGTCAGTGACTGGTACAAAGGCCTGTATAACTGGGGCATCATGTGGATAGGGGCTGCATGTCTACAAAACCTTAATAAGCACAGCTAAGGGACAAATGTAATTAGATTTATAAGCAGATAAACCAATGATGCAACTAAACATATAAAATGATTATATAATACACAATATACATTGCACAACCAGAAGGTTATTTGGAGATTGCATCCTCCACCAAGTCCATTTTTGCAGTTTTAGACAAAAGATCCAGATCTAATAGACAAACAGTTAAATAAATAAAACACCAATTCAAAAAAAAAAAAAAAATCAAATAAACAAAACAGCATATGATTAGCTAATAAACAACATTATTTGACAACCAAAGAAAACAAACACAATATTTAACCCATTTAAATGAAACAACATTATTTCATAGACAGCACTGTCAGAAAAGAAATAAATGTGGTACAAGACTTTTCTTTACTAGTATTGTTTTTTTTTTTTGAAGCTGCATTACATAGAAGCATAGAGCTGCCAGCCAGGCAAAAGAAAAATAGAGCCATATCACATTATAACGTGAAAAGTTTATTGTTCTAACAATATACTTTTCACATTTGAACAAGATATTATCACATTATTACAATATAAAATTTATATAGTTATCATTTTTGTTATAACGTGATAATTATGTATGTTTTAATATGTGATATTATGTTGTTCAAATGTGAGTATATACGATAAAGTTTTCATGTTATAATGTCATATAGCTCGAATTTTCTTTTGCCTGGATGGCAGCTCTACGCTTCCGTAGTGTTGACACTTATGATTTATGTTTAAAATAATATTGATTGAAGCTACGTGATTCATAATTTCGTTTTAAATTTTAATAAATATAACTATATAATTTTCCAGGTGCACTTGTACCCAATGAAAAAATCAAACATAATTCTTTTACTAATGAACTCCAAAACTGAAAAATCCCCATAAAATAAAATACGACTTTGACCCGAGTCTGTTTACATGGCAGCTGTCAGGATGACATGGAATGCTTCTGTACATCTGAACTACAATAACAGGAAGGTGAAATGCTGACAAGTCATTTTATGCTATCTCAATGTACAGTAACAAATGAGCAAAAAGATTTAAGCTGTGTTGTTTTTAGATGGAAAAAGATTAATTACAATTCAATATAATGGGTAACAAATGTGACTTTTCTGAGCCAGAATAAGTGACGGGGCTGGACATATGGAAGATGCAAATGTTAAAATTATGTAATTCTGGTAAACAATAGGTCAAAGTATTTTACAAATTATACATTTCTCAAGAAATCATTAGTCAAGATATGAATACCACCCTTTCAGAACTGTGATGCGTATTCACTACTTAAAAGATGTTTAATTCATGCACTCCATTTACACGCTACGTACATTTATACATTAAATTCTCATCTTGTACAATACATACATATACAGCAGTGAACATGGCGTTCATACAAAAAAGTAAAAAATATCATATATGAGAACAAACATGATGTGCGATGCTGGTATCACACATCATACATACAGCACAATCATTCAAAAATGGTCATAGCTGCAGTTAAAGGGATTTTCTTTTTAAAAAGGCAGTGTGTCAACTAGTATCAGTAAGGAATCATCAAGTGGGTCTCCCTTTGCATTTTGGTTTTTCATGGAAACACATGGCATATATCTGCTCTGTGAGCTGCTCTGAATTCTTTATCACAGTTACGGTAATGATTTCAAATCAAACACAACACATTGCAAGTGACCATGCTTTTTTTAGGTGATAAATAGATCAGTCAGTGGAACAGATCAGCAGGTAAAGTCTCGACCTCTAGCTCTCTGTGGTTGTGATAGTCGCATTGCTGTTCTGTCAGAAACACTTCAATGACGAACTACACCATGGAGCAAATGTTCTACTATCCAGTCTTTTTGAGGTTACTGTGTTCAGCAGAGCATAGCCACTAGAGTCTCTGACACTACTAGCCCTGTGCCCAGCCTGCAGGAAAAAGTTGAAAAGCCAACTGGGTAAAAACTGCAAACACTATATCCAAAGTTTTCCTTTTGGTGGCTTGTGGGAGATCATCTGCAGTAGTGCTACTTCTTTGCCAGTTGGAAAGGATGTTGACCCTTTAAACATGAGCACAGTTTTAATAAAAATAACAGAGCAGCAGAAATATTAACATTTCGACTGAACTTATGTACTGGACATCTCTTCCCTACTTCCTGCTGCTAAAGTTCTGATTTACTCCAGCCATAAAAGTGGCTAAATAGTCAATATATACATATATACATTTCTCCTATAGTTTTAGTACTTACAGTATAATTTTTGTCTCATTTCCTGTAAAATATCTCAAAATTAGGCTAGATTTAGCTGCTAGATTATATTTATTTCATACTTAAGTAATTTTAAGTACTGCACAATTTCCTAAGCACTAAATAAATGTACTTATAGTATAATTATTTGTTTCCCATAAAAGCCTGACTTGCTCCCTACTTATTGTAGAGGTCTAACTCTATGTGTATATAAATATAATTACATTGTAATTTCAAATAAAATACACGGAAATTCCTTTTAATTACAGAGGAATCATGCTGTTAGTCGCCGGGCATATTACAGTGTTACCTAGTGTCCTGAACTTGTTTGCAAGACACTGTTGAAAACAAACATAGATTGTATTTCCTTTCTTTGTAGTTGGACCTGAAAACAGGGTTGGATCTTTGGTTTCATTCTATAATACTGGACTTACTTCTCTACGAAGGTTTGAACTTTGAGAGTGTTTAAAGAAGAGTGAAAGCGTGAAAATGTTCATGCCTGTCTGAGAAAAAGTGTATAAAGTGTGTAGTGAGGGGTTTTACAGCCTTAAAACATCTATAATAATTGTAAAAAATAAAGTTGGCTACTTCGCGGATTTCACCTATGGCGGGTTGTTTTAAGAATGTAACTCCCGCGATAAACGAGGAACCACTGTATACCAAAAGATTCTGGACAATTTAATTCTCCTAACTTTGTGGGAATTGTTGGGAGATGGCCCCTTCTTGTTTCAACATGACTGCACACCAGTTTACAAAGTAAGTCCTGACCTCAAGCCGATGGAACAACACTGGGATGAATTACAGCAGAGACAGTGAACTCAAATGCAAGACTGTAATGTCAGTGTCTGATCTCACACATGCACTTCTGTGTAGAATGATCACAAACTCATATAAACACACATCTTATCCTTGTGGAAAGCCTTCCCAGAAGAGTTGAAGCTGTTTAGCTGCAGAAGCTAGCAAGCATCATATTAAACCCTATGGATTAAAAATGTTGTGGCATGGGAACAACGAACTCGACCACATCTTAACACTTTTCACACACTCTTTTATTCTGGTTGCTTGTTCTCTGTACACTCGGCTGCAATTTTGCAGCTGCACAACAACAACGTCAGGACCCAGTTCATTTGTCTTTTATGCAGAGGAGGCATGATGACCTGATTGAGCTCGAGTGTATCAGTCTCCCCCGCAGCCACACCACAAATCCCACCCGCCACAAACAGGATGTCACTCAAGGTCATATATATGTGTGTGTAGGCAGTGGAGCAAATACTTTTGGCAATTTAGTGTATATCTGCACTGAGCCCAACGTGCATTAAATATGACTCATGTCAATGCAAACACTTGATGACATAAACATTTGTAGTTCTATACAAAATATACCTTGATGCAAATACTTGTTCACAGTACTGTGTATGTAAGAGTGTAGAAAAGCTAATTTTTTGGATTGAATAATTGAATACTTTTAGAGTATACCGTTTGTTTTTTTGCTCACGCAGTTTTCCCTATTTTACTGGCAAAGGGCTACCTTTAACCTGTGTCAAACATTACAGGAAAAACAAGTGCAGCGGCTGGTTCTTTACCGTCTGTGATGATAACTATACTAATCTACATTTATAATATGTAGGACAGCATAGAATTTGAGTAAAAAATGCCATGTATTTTATTAACATACAGTTTTAAACCTCTTCAAACCTGGATTGCACTGAAGTTAATGACATAACAACAGCCTCACAACATAAAACAATGCAATCCTCTAGAGCGCAGATTAAACAGGGTCTACCATTTGGATTGTGATACTCTGTAACTAATGGGTACACTTAAATTATTTTTAGTCCAAATCATTATAAATGTAAACTTAATTATGACTGTCACTGAACAAAATAAATATTTTAAATATCTGAGCACAAGTATGCATGATAAATATCAGAGCAAAAACAAGGCTAACTGGTGACTAAGTTAATTTAGGTGCAGCAAAATGACACAATGAATATTTGCTGGGAAGGATCCAACAATAATCTCTAATGGCAACATCAAAGGCAGAGCACAACACACACAAAGCTTTGTCAAAGAGCAGCAGCATATAATGGATTCATTTCATCCGCTCACTGTTGTTAATGAGGTTAATGAGAACAGCTGTTACAAAAAGTGTTTGTGGATAATAAAAAAAAAGGATGTACATTGTCCAATAAGGTTACAGCTTTCTTCATAACAGGATGAGACTATGAGGAGATTGCAGCAGCAGCAGCCTTAAATGAGAGTGGCAATGTTTGGGGTGAATACTAGAAAAAAAACGGCACTAGGATACCGAACCCAAGGGTCATAAAACAGGAGAATTTGACAAAACTATTTAGAATGAACTAAACGTAGAGGAATAACACAAAGCAGCAACACAGAGCTGTTACTTTCCTGTTGTGCAATTGGACATTTAGTTTACAGGATCAATCTTCTTGGAATTAAAATTGTTACAAAATCTTGGTTGATGCCCTCTTTCTTGACATAAGTGTTAAAAGCACTTTGCAATACTGGATAACTTAAAAACAGTTTAACAGCACTCTACGTTTAGATCTCCTAACTGATGAACTCATCACTTTGCAAAGTTTGGTCTGGATATAATGCAATGGGCGACCTCTTCAGCTGAATAGGAACGGCAACACAGACCGGCCAAAAAACTGTGACTTAAAGGTTTATCATTCCCCACAAAACGACTGTTAAAATGACCAATTTTACAGCTTAGAGCCAGTTACAAAAACTTCAATTTACATAAATAAGGCTTATCCAAATGGCTGTTGCTGCTTTGATTTGTGTGCTGATACAGACAACTGTGGCTGATCACGTCTACAGACAAATATGAAAATAAATACATAAATAAATATCACAAAGAGGTCAAATACTTTTTCATACTGTAGCAGTATGTATGCAAGAGACAGAACAGCTATTTTCTCGATTTAATAACATAATACTTTTAGAGTACACCCTTTTTTAAACTTCTAAAAATGTTAAACTTCTGATAACATGAGTCAACTTCTGCAGGTTAATTGTCCCATACACAGCTTCTCTCTCATTTAGCTCACTTCTAAACTATATGAAACTACATGTATAATATGCAGGACAGCAGAGAATTTGATTTGAAACATACAGTTAATAAAATATATGGCAGCTGCATTGCATTCTTGCTAATGGTACTAAGATCCTACACAGCAAAAAACAAGTGAAGCAGCTTGTTCTAACAAACAGTATGGCTTGTTACATATTACAAGAGTTGTTGTTTCTGTTTTGGTGAGTGAAATTCTATTTTATTGATGTTCTTTACTTAGCACTAAAAGCCAGCACACTGCTGACACGAAATGCAGCTTCCCACCAAAACTTGCTAGGATTAGCTGATAATTTTACACTCCAAATACAGTATCCCCAGAGTCAAAACTCACGGCTGACATCATGGTAGTTACACTCTCCTTTGTGTTTACTACATAATATGGAATTATATAGTAAACAAAATAGTATTAAATAAAACTTTTTTTTATATTGTAGATTCTTCCTAACAGCCACGCTTTGCTTTGACTACTGCTTTGCTCACTCTTGGCGTTCTCTCCATGAGCTTCATGAGGTCGTCACCTGAAATGGTTTCCCAACAGTCTTGAAGGAGTTCCCAGAGATGCTGAGCTCTAGTTGGTCCTTTTGCCTTCACTCTGCGCTCCATCTCATTCCAAACCATCTCCACTGGGTTTAGGTCAGGTGACTGTGGAGGCCAGGCCATCTGGTGCAGCACTCCATCACTCTCCTTATTGGTCAAATAGCTCTGACACAGCCTAGAGTTGTGTTTGGGGTCATTGTCCTGTTAGAGAATAAATGATGGGATGGCATGTCACTGCAGGATGCTGTGGTAGCCATGCGGGTTCATTGTGCCTGAATTTGGACTCATCAGACAAAAGCACAGATTTCCACTGGTCTAATGTCCATTCCTTGTGTTTCTTTCCCGAGCAGTAGAGGGGACTCTTGGTCTGCCTTTCCTGGGGCGGTCCTCATGTGAGCCAGTTTCATCATAGTACTTGATGGTTTTTGCGACTGCAGAGTCTTAGCAATGTTCCGGACTGACTGACCTTCAGTTCTTAAAGTAATGATGGACTGTTGTTTCTCTTTACTTAACTGATTGGTTCTGTCAAATAGAGCTGTCAGCCATGCACCAACCTGATTTCTGCACAACACAACCGATGGTCCCAACCTCATAAGGAAGGCAAGAAATTCCACAAATGAACCCTGACAAGGCACACCTGTGAAGTGAAACCATTTCAGGTGACTACATCATGAAGTTCATTGAGCCAAGGGCCAAGGGTATGCAGGGCTTTCAGCGAGGCAAGGGGTGGGATCTAAAATATAAAACATATTTAGAGTTATTTATCATTTTTTCAGCTTGTATCTACTCACACTGTATCCCCTACAGTGTGAGTTGTGGTGGTCAGCATGCCTAGGAAAGCTGGAAGTGAATATGTGACACTGCAGTATAGTAGTTACTGGACAAACATGAGATTGATCTCTTATGTCTTCATGTTCTTCGGTTTAATATGAGCACAACAGTCTAAAATTCAAAGTGCACATTTAAAATAGCTTCCTGTCCCTGTGTGAACATATAGTAAAATTTAAACTAGTCTATATGCAGCGCTTGCTCTCATTATTATAGTTTTCAACACTTTGTCAGAGGAGAGTTCAACCAAGACTTTCCAAGGCTAAATTAGAAATGTTGCCAGCCCCACATCCCAGTGCAGCATGGTCTATCACAACAGAGCAAAAGATAATGCAATAAGTTAAAGAGCATTATTCTCTTCACAAAATGCAAATTCAGCCACATTATCATTTTTCTTAGCCAATCATATAAAACAATGCATAGATATATAAAAAACATTACATACACACCGTCATATTTATTAAAATAAACAATATGTACAAAATTGCCATATATATTTATTTTTTCCATGTATAATAGAATAGTAAAAGTAAAAAAAATAAATATCCTATGTACATCACACAAGCCATTCCAAAGTTATCGTCACTGCAAGGAAAAACAAAAGGCAAAATGTTAGTTGTTAGGTCACACAATGTTCCCCATGAAGTTAGCATGTCAGGCAAAAACACAATGCTGTGACAAACGTACTTTATTCCAACATCCAGGTACAGGTAAACCATCATCTCCCTGGAACATGTAGAGTAAAAAAGAGACAATATTAGAAGCAACAATGGACAGTATATTGAATCATTTTACAATTATATGAAAATAAAAACACATTTTGACCACCCAGCATTCTACAAGTGCAACTCATGCAGATTTTGTACATTCCTTCAGGCCTGAAAACGACTCTATAATTACATCTAAATAGTTTAAACCTGAACAATAGCTATTCTGTGAAGAATTATAAATGTCAGCACTGAGTTTGTATCAATGCTAATGAAACAAATACAGCTGGAAGAGCGGAAGCAACCTGAGATATGTTGACATGGTACAAACAGTATTTATTTCTGCAGTTTTCATTGGTGAAATTACATTTGTGTGTCCTTTCAGGATGAAATCTGGGACTACAGCTGTTGCAAGTTGTACAGAAAAACACTATCACCATAGCAACAACCATGCATATTATGGCATTTACAGACTTTTGCTACAATAAGCAGGTAAAGTCAACAGCTATGTCCCAATTCATAGGCCGCATCCTTCAGAGGACCTGGCCTTTTGCGGTCTTCGTGGGCCGAATTTGGACAGCTCTTGTCGTGTCGCTGTGACGTAATAGGCCTACAAATGCGGCCTCAGAAGGATGCGGCCTATGAATTGGGACATACCTAATATTTCACCGATTCCCAATTTTTTTTCCAAAAGTATGTGACAGATAAAACTTTGATGTCTCCTTCACAAAAAGGAAAACCAAGAATTTTAGGTGCCTCTATACTTAGAGATATATTTGCTTTAACACACGGGCTGCTGTGATTCAGACTGAGCCTTTTCAGTTGTCAGTCTGTGAAAGGAATAATACAGGGTGGGCCAGTTATATGGATACACCGTAATAACATGGGAATGGTTGGTGATATTAAAGTCCTGTTTGTGGCACATTAGTATATGTGAGGGGGCAAACTCCTCAAGATGGGTGGTGACCATGGTGGCCATTTAGAAGTCGGCCATCTTGGATACAACTTGTTTTTCCAATAGGAAGAGGGTCATGTGACACATCAAACTTATTGGTAATGTCACAATAAAAACAGTGGTGTGCTTGGTTTCAACGTAACTTTATTCTTTCATGAGTTATTTACAAGTTTCTCTTTGTTCACAGCCATTGACATGTCGAAGAGGTTAACACGTGAGGAGCGGATCGAAATTGGGTTGATATCTGGTGAACGCAGTAACGAGGTCATTGCAGCAGATTTCAATACAAGACACCCTACGAGACCACCCATCTCCCATGCTACAGCTAGCAAACTGCTTGCTAAGTTTCGTGAAACTGGTTCAGTGTTGGATTTGCCAAAATGTGGACGCAAGGAAACTAATGAAGAAACATCAGTGGCTGTCCTAGCTTCATTCAGCAAGAGCCCACAGCGCAGCACTCACCGCATGTCACTGGAGAGTGGCATTAGTCGAACGTCCCTTCGGCAGATATTAGCTACTCACAAATGGCACCCTTACAAACTCCAGCTGCTGCAGCATCTCAACGACGATGACCCAGATCGGCGCACAGAATTTGCAGAATGGGCAAAACAAAGATTGGAACAGGACCCTCAGTGCACGCAGAAGATTTTGTTCAGTGATGAGGCAAACTTTTATGTGAATGGTGAAGTTAACAAACAAAACCACCACTATTGGTCTGACACTAACCCACATTGGATGGATCCCTCCAAGACTGTTGGACCAACAAAAGTGATGGTTTGGTGTGGTATATGGGGCACAACGATAGTGGGTCCATTCTTCATCAATGGAAACCTCAAGGCCACTGGATATTTGAAATTGCTACATGATGATGTGTTTCCCTCTTTATGCACTGAAGCTGGCACGTTCCCTGAGTTTTTCCAGCAACATGGTGCACCACCACATTATGGGTGCCAGGTCCGAGCATTCCTAGATGAACAGTTTCCTGGAAAGTGGATTGGTGATTGTGGGCCAGTTAAATGGCCCCCAAGGACTCCCGATCTGACCCCCTTAGACTTTTATCTTTGGGATCATCTGAAGGCAATTGTCTATGGTGTGAAGATACGAGATGTGCAGCACCTGAAACTACGGATACTGGATGCCTGTGCTGGCATTTCTCCTGCGGTGTTGCTATCAGTGTGTGAAGAGTGGGAGAAGAGGGTTGCATTGACAATCCAACACAATGGGCAGCACATTGAACACATTTTATAAGTGGTCAGAAACTTGTAAATAACTCATGAAAGAATAAAGTTACGTTGAAACCAAGCACACCATTGTTTTTCTTGTGACATTACCAATAAGTTTGATGTGTCACATGGCCCTCTTCCTATTGAAAAAACAAAAGCTGTATTCAAGATGGCCGACTTCTAAATGGCCACCATGGTCACCACCCATCTTGAGGAGTTTGCCCCCTCACATATACTAATGTGCCACAAACAGGACTTTAATATCACCAACCATTCCCATGTTATTACGGTGTATCCATATAACTGGCTCACCCTGTAGATTTTATAATAAAGTCTAAGCCTTACCTGTGGAAAGGCAATCAAGAAGACCTAATCAGTTTGCTTTACAGATTAACAGATTCATGACTACATTAAGTAAACAGATTAGCAAATCTCTTTTCTTTACTCTTTTTCACCCGTCTCCCCTCATTCACATACATGGACTTCAACTTAGTACTAGAGAATTCATGTATTTTCCCTCCAGTGAATAAATCCTTCCTCTCACTGTAGATCATGTCTACAATCATCACAGTCAGAGACAGACTCCTGCCTGCTCACCTGTCAACCTTTCCATCACCACTGCAAATAACAAGCGGCTCAGAGCCAATCACTGATGATCTCACCCCTACCTTGAACCTATCCCTTGAATACTATCCTGTATTTAATTCAATTCAGTTCTGAACCTCATCACCAGCAGTCACCCCAAGGGACTTAGTGTTGTAAGATAGAGACCCTACAATAATAGAAAACCCCAAATATCAAACAACCCCCTTTTAGAAAGAACTTGATGACAGTGGGAAGGAAAAACTCCGTTTTAACAGGAAGAAACCTTCAGTAGAACCAGGCTCAGGGAGGGGCGGCCATCTGCCGGGATCAGTTGGGGGTGACAGGAAAGAAATAAGACACGATGGGAAAGACAGCCAGAGATTAATAAGAACTAATAATTAGATGGAGAGCGGTGTGTGAGCACATAGAGAGTGAAAAAGGTGAGATAACAAGAAACACTGAAACACTCCATGCATCATGGGAAGTAGCCTAGACCCATTGCAGTGTAAGAAAGCCCTTACTATATCCTCTCTGTCTCCCGAATCCAATCTGGGAGCTGGTTCCACAGAAGAGGGGTCTGAAATTTGAAGGCTTTGCCTCCCATTCTACTTTTAAATATTTTAGAAAATGAAAATTAAGCCAGGATTATATTCCATCAACAAGTCTCCTGTGTAGCGGACACACTAAATCCACATGTTTGTGGATCATAAAGAATGGATGCCCTTCTGATGCAACCCTGCCCATGTATCCGGGCTTGGAAATAGCACATGGTGGCTACTGGCCCCTGTGGCTGGTTTTCACTCCCTGTGGTAGTCTATTGCCTTGTAGATAGGGAAGAATAGTGCCCCATGCAAGAAACAGTGTAAGAAACCATGACTAAAGGCATTACTATATTTGAAAATAACACTGTGAAGGTTTTAGATCCGAGGTTGGTGTATTAGTCACAATTGTACGTGATGTTATGTTTCGAAGGTTTTTAGTCGTTATAATCACGCTTGATTATGTTATGTTGTCTCACCATATTGTAGAGGAAGCAGTGAGTTGATTACAATAAATTTAAACTATCATGCAAAAGTGCATATTGTTGTTTACAGCGATGCACTGTAGGATCCATAAAGAGGAGTGTGGTTAAGGGTAGCTAAAGGCATGCTAGTAAAGGGAAAGAAAGAGCACCATACCACAGGGCAAGGGGCATCCAGCCCGTCCAGGCCTGGCAAGCCCGGTTCACCTTTTTCCCCTTTAATGCCTCGGAAACCCTGTTTGTGAAATCAGCCATTTAAAAAAAGAGTTTTGCAGCTCGTGCAGCAGAAGAGTGTTTTCCCTCCACTGCTTAATGGCAGGAAGATCTCGATGTTTCTCCACGATGTCACTGACTTCAGTTTCCTAAACATGCAGGAAACCTGAGACTGACAGGAACCGGGCTCACTGATATGGACTTGCAAGGAAATGGTTTCTCTGATTCTAATGCAGAGGTTAATGTTCTCTAACATTTCACTAAGAGTATCTGACTGGTACAAGTAGAGCAGACCATCAGCATCTTCCCCAGTCTTTGATTGCTTTGCTTGTTCAAAACAACCAGTGCACCATGGCTGGAAGAACAGAGCCAACAGTGCTGATGGACATAATGGATAAAATAACACCAGAGAGAAATCTGACAGTAGGTATGCTATTGATTTTGATTTAGTATTAGAAGCTCTTGCCTATAGCTAGTCTATGCTGAACTGTCTAACTTTCTTTACTACAAAGCTGCAGAGGTGAAGGTGCAGGAAGAAAGCTCAGCGTGGAGTGGGAATACTTTGGTGTCTCTGTGGCTGCCTGTTTCCTGTCTGTCTGGGACCTGGAAGAAAAGTTCCTCAATCATAGCTGTGATCCAGTCTCAAGCATCTTTGTTCTCATGAATGTCTTTCTTTTTCAGTAGTACTTTATAATAATGTCACACTATTAAGCATTACTAAGGTATTAGTAATGCCTAATTTATCATTTATGTAGTATTACTGCTCCTTAGTATGCCACTTGAAAGATACAGATATATTATTATGACTATGATTATGAAAATGATTATTACCAGCAGTGATAGTTGCGCATGGTGTGATAGTGTGATATTATTATAATGTCCTACACTTCCTCCTTTGGTTTTTTGAATGGATGAGGGATTTGAGGATGTATATTGATTCTAGTCGTGTTGTCAAAATAACCTACAGCTGGACCACTGGACCAAAACCACTCTGAGGTTGATTAGAAACATTAAATGAGGCAAAAGGAAGCTGTCCAACTGACATGTCCTGAGAGTAACTTGCTGCTTCTTCCCTTTGCCTCATGGCTAAACACAGAACTACTGACATACCAATGGACAGGGGGCATCTAATCCAGGTGCTCCTTGGTCTCCCTTATCCCCTTTGGCCCCCCTGTTGCCTTTCTTGCCCCTCTCTCCCTGCAAACAGTGTATTAAAAAGAACAAATTTAATCCTCCTTACTACACCACAGTAGAAGCAAATGCTTTTGTTTGTAAGATTTCAATAGCTGTTTTTTGACATATGCAACAGATGATATGAGAAATTTTAGCGTCATTTTAATTCACTAGTTTTCTTTGTATGATTTAGCGATCTAAATTCACTGGAGAGTGGGAGGGAGTAGAAGGAAACAGGAAAAAGTAAGCCATTGCAGTTGGTGAGCAGGTTTCCTACCAGGGACAACATGCACACTACGAAACAGTGCACGTACAGCTTACACAGCTTGGCTCATTCACACAAGCACTTTTTTCTACTGAAGTGCTTTCTAGCTAACATTCACACACATTCTTACCCTCAAGGATGCATTAGAGAGCAACTTGGCGTTAGTGTCTTGCCCAGATGTAGATGTAGTAGATGATCTGCTCTAACTCCTGAACTACAGCCTACAGTGACATTTAAACTTGTCACAGTAACATGATGGGTCAAGAAACTGTTGGATTTTGATGCATAGTTTATTTTCTTGCATCGTGGACAATTCCTGATAAATAATTTTGTCTTTTACGGGAAAAATCGACTAAATTTACAAACTGAAGTCTACATTTAGGTGTTAAAAAGCAATCTAACACCAGGAGGGGGAAAAGTATTTGGTTAAACTTAAAACCTGCACCATTTTTAACAAACAAACCTATCACCCTGTTAGACCAAGAATAACAGATTGATGCTTTCTCAATATTAACATATATATCAAAATAAAGAACATCAATCCATTGTCTTCATTATTTAATTGCATTATATGTGCTACTTTGGCATGCAGCTATTTCAAAATGATTACGTGACTTCATCAAGTGGATTCAGTTCAGGTCAATTCAGTTTTATGTAGCTCCAATTTAAATCAAGCTGCTTCAAGGCATTTAAGGCCTTAAAAGTCTTTACTTTGATTCTAAGGTAAAGAAGGACCTTCAGGTCAATGTTTGTGTCACCTGTGTCTGCTCCTACAGGCAGGGATTAAGAGATAAGAGTTTCATGCTGTAACTTTAAGCAGAAAATGACTTTTGCTGCAGTCTTTTTTGTTTCTGTCGTCTCATCTGGATACCATTAAACCCAGTGCTTGGGCTTTTAGCAGTTTATTTCAGATGTAGTATTTTTTTAGCACCTGCAGTAAAGACACTGGTAATATTTGGTGTAAGGTTTAGACTGATCACAGTTAGATTTGTACAAGCTGTTTAAAAAACAAAGATGAACCCAGAAATGCGAAAATCTTGTTGTGCTAGCATCTAATGAGTAGACACATTTTACAGTGATGAGAGAACACTGACGAGTTACAGGTTAAAGGTTCAGGGGCTGGAGGGACTTAAAGGATGCTTGCAAGGAAGAGCAACTGTTAAGTAGGACTAGTTAAGAGGTAAGTGTAAGAGAAGGAACCCAAGACTACATTAGGATGCAGGAGGAGGAGGAACAGAAGGCCAAAATTTGTGAGAGGGAGAGAGGGCAATCCCAGCAATAAAAAGAGCTGCAGGCCACAGAGCAAGGTGAAGGGAAGGAAAAGGGGATAGGAAGACCTGCGGAAACAAAGGAAGATAGGAAAAAGTAAAAACAGCAACACAATCTCACAGCTTCAACACTTTCAACTGGATATTCACATTTAGGTGGATTGTTTGGGTTTCTGTATGTGTACACTGGAAGTGTGGCCAGTTGAATGTGCTGAAAGAGCCCACAAAGATAAAACAAAATGGAAGTGGAAATATTAATTGTCACAGGTTAATGGGAAGGAAACAGGCATTCTCTGAGGGGTGGGTATGTGGCCAGCACACAATGATGTTTTAATTCATAAAACAGTTTTTTATCTTTAGTTCCACTAAAAACAAAGGTGCTTTAGAGGATGTCACTGAGGATATTGTTAGAATAGTTTAACATTAGCACTGGAACTAAAATTGATTATGACTGTTTTAACAGTAAGCCTGACATCGAGATGCCTCCAAGTGACCATTGGGTTCAAAACAAATCCACTGCAAACCAAACAATTTGCCTAAACTATGACTCACTGATCTTTACTTTTATGCATAATACCAAAGAGAACATTTATTTATTGAAATTCAGATATTATCTGTATATATTAGAAAGAACATTGTCAGAGTTTCTCAGAAAGAAATTTCAACAACAATTTTGTGGATGTAAATGCCAACTGTGGTAATAATATTTACCAACATAAACTACTTAATAAATGAAATTACACATGTGTGTGTGCACAGATGATCAGCCACAATCACGTTAGTTACTTTATTTTTATAATAGGCCAAACACTGCAGACAGTATGTTACCTGATTTCCCTTGAGTCCCTGTGGTCCTATTAATCCCTGTAAAAAGAAATCAGATGTCACATTGGGGACTGTGCCTTATGACTGCATTTGGGGAATAAGGACACATGTTTTTATCACTGTTGTTATTTTGCCAAATACAGTACTCTCCATAAAAAAGTGATGCCACTGTGTTAATATGGAATAAACTCATTCCATACGCTTTTAATACACACAAACATTTTTCCATATCTTTACTAAACAGCTTTGAAACAGCTTTACATTTAACCAAACAGTGAGTGAAAATGAAACTGAAGCATCGTCCCACACAAAACTGAAACCCCAGTAGATGTGTTTGTGACAGCAGTGTGTAGCTGCCGCATGAGTTTGAAGCGTAACAAATGCAAACATTGGCATGAATTGTTTCTTGAACTCTTGCAGTGTCATTGATAGCAGGAACAAATGGCCTTCTTTAGGATTGTACTGTATGGATAGTACTTGATCTTATCTTTCACCAGCACAGTTCACCTCCCTACCCTTTGATGTGTAAATCATATTGCTGTGAAGGATGCAAATGCAAATTAAAATGTTACCAATGTTAACCCCCCCGAACACACACTCACACACACACTCACACACACACTCACACACACACGCACACACACACACACACACACACACACACACACACACACACACACACACGGACTTACGGGGATGCCTTGCGGCCCTGTTGGTCCTGGAATTCCAGGATCACCCTTTTCACCCTGTAGTTGTGACAGAAACAATCACCTGTACATGCCGCCTGATCTTAAACTCGATGCATCTTTTAGAATAAAAAAAAAAAGTTACTCACTGTCTCTCCCTTTGGTCCTGCTGGCCCTGGCACACCTGCAGGTCCTACTAGACCCTTTAAAACATGTTAAGGAAAGTAAATAGTAGGATCTACAAACAGAATAGTCAGGATCATCAAATGCCTCAAATCAGTAAATCAACAAGCTTTCTGGTACAATGTATCTTGGAGCATTTAAACCAGTTCCTTCACAAATCTGACATAACAGAACATTTCTACAAGGTAATTTTCTGCTGGTAATTGTAGCATATACCAAGCTTGTTGAACTACTGTCCAAACTGTATTAAACGAGGGAAAATGAATAAAATGTCAAGGTTGCAGCCTTCTGTCTAAGTATGAATCAAGATTGGAGAGGAAGATCTTGCATCTTAGGCATATCCAGCATGTGCACCCCTGTCTGTAATGCAGCTGTCCACGTGTATTACATGATATTTAAACATGCAGCACAGGTATCTCTGCATGCTTATTTGCATACTTTCCAGCAATGGCAGCTTTGCAGCCTGACGTTGGTACTAGGAGGGCCAGGAAGCAGGAAACTGTTAAGGTATGATCAGAGTTGGAGTACTGACACTATAATGGCATTCTATACGAGCTGGCAAGTTGTTTTGTTGGCAATCGCTTACAAGACACTGAATAGTTTGGAATAGTTAAGACGATCTGGAAAACAACTTGCCATAACACATAAACAGCTTCAAATTCCAAGATCTCTCAGGTGCTTGTGGTGGCTGGGCCTGTATGAGATGTGGTTATATCTCATAACCGTATGGATTTATGGTTTAAATTTTCAGGTTACTGATACTTAGAAAAGTAGTTGAG
Organism: Simochromis diagramma; assembly: GCF_900408965.1. Taxonomy (NCBI): domain Eukaryota; kingdom Metazoa; phylum Chordata; class Actinopteri; order Cichliformes; family Cichlidae; genus Simochromis; species Simochromis diagramma. The sequence continues at coordinate 1,429,446 of NW_024386892.1, forward strand.
GGAGTTTAATTAAAATAGGGAAAAAAATAATTGAAATTTCTTCATACCTAATCAGCTTAGCAGGAGTCATTGATGAGTTTCCCTTTTTACAAGAAACAAACTGAATAACAAGTTTTTATTTCTTTTTATAATGGTAATACAGTTAAAGAGCTTACCTCCTATAGATAATTTACTTTGAAAGAAATTTGAACATCTATTGCCTAAATTAGTTTCATTTGTATGTCCATCTTTATGCACAGGCTAATTTCTTTTGTCAACTCTGGAAACTTACACAACTGCCTGTAGACAAGCCATTATTCAAATCTTTTTTTGAATAAAAAAACCAGAGTGAAAACAGAGGTTATGAGATTTGATGGACAGTAATTGATAAGGAAATATACATATTTCATGTCTCTAGGAAAGCAGGCAGACATGTTGAACATAAAAACTTGCAAACTAAAAGGAAGGAAACCAGGAATCTGTAATAAGCCTGTTTTGAATTGGGTGAAGTTGGGTTAAAATTTTAAGGGTTTATTGCTGATTGTGTAAAGAATTAAAACGCAAACGAACACAAAGAATATTGATATGTTTTTGGAAAATTGTGATGAACATACTAAGATGGTGAGTCATTGTAACCAAACAGTTCTAGGTAATTTTTGTTGGTAATACTCAAAATAGATGGATGATTGTCAATGATCAGTTTTGTCATTGACAAGTAATAATCAGGTAGCAGACTTTCACCCGGGGTACCAGAAGCTCAACAGCAGACTAAGTTGTTTGGCAGAGAAGATTTGCAAGTTTTCATGGTCACAATGCACACACTCAATTCTGCTGCTGTACATGTACACCACCATTTAAGGGGAAATTTACTATCAACACAAAGTACGAAGAAAACTTTTTAGTTATAGTAACTCGCTATCTTACTATGTTGGTGGAAATAAATAATTGATCCCCTACTTTGTACATTTGTACACCTGCTAACTTACATAGAAATGGACAGCCTCTAATTATGATGGTAGTTTCATTTTAATGGAGAGAGACCGAATATTAACCAAAAATGCAGAAGAAAACACATTACATCAAAATTATAAAATGATTTGATTTGAATTCTGACTCCAATAAATCATTCATTCTCTTTTGATCTTAACTCTTTATGTGTAGAAACCACACCTGTCCACAGAATCAACCTCTCCACCATGATGGGCAAAACCAAAGCTCTCAAAGGACGTTAGGGAAAAGACAAAAGCTGGAATTAGCTACAAGAACATCAACAAGAAGCTTGGTATCCATCCATCCATCCATTCGCTTATCCTTTTCAGGGTCGCGGGGGGCGCTGGAGCCCATCTCAGCTGTCATAGGGCGAGAGGCAGGGTACACCCTGGACAGGTCGCCAGTCTGTCGCAGGGCCAACACACAGGGACAGACAACCATTCGCACTCACATTCATTCGCACATTCACACCTAGTGACAATTTGGATTATCCAATCAACCTATCCCCACAAGCTGCATGTCTTTGGATGGTGGGAGGAAGCCGGAGTACCCGGAGGGAACCCACGCAAACACGGGGAGAACATGCAAACTCCACACAGACAGACCCCGGCCTGATGTTGGAATTGAACTCAGGACCTTCTTGCTGTGCGGCAACAGTGCTAACCACCGTGCCACCGTGCTGCCCTTGGTTTGGTGCTATTTATATAGCACCAAATCACAACAACACTCGACTCAGCATGCTTAATAATGCAAGACCCTACACAGAGTCACCCCAACCATCAGATGACACCCTGTGAACAAACATTTTGGCAACAGTGGGAAGGAAAAACTCCCTTTCAAGAGGAAGAAACCGACAACCGACTTGCTCACCTGGAAAGGGCTGGGAAACCTGTGAGAATCATGTTCTTTGATTTCTCCAGTGCTTTGAACACCACTCCTGCCCTGACCACACTCGCAGAGACTAGCTGGAGTATACAGGTGTGGACCATCATCTCACTACATGGATCCTGAACTATCTCACCAGCGTCCATCAGTACGTAGGATTTCAGACATGTGTGTCTGTACAGGCACCCCACACACCCAATACAGCACAGATGTCTCTTAAAACTCGGACAATTACTTCCAGCAAGAATTCTCTGATGACTGAGAGTAAAGAGAACTGATGGGGACTGTTTTGGCTGATGCAGCAAAACTGTCTATTCAACACTGGGAAAACCACCTCCAGTTTGTGCTGGAGATGGGCCTTCGCAGGCAGAAACATCTTACACCTATAGCAATGAACATCCAGGGAATTAAGATTGAGACAGTGGACTCTTATGAGTACTTGGGTGTTGACCTGACCAATAAACTGACAAAGTAGGCTGTATCTGAAGACTCCAGTCTTTTGGATTGCAAGGGAACTCCCGAAGACCTTCTGTAACTCTGTGGTGGCATCTGCCATATTTTATGGTCATGTGGTCTGCAGGAAGATTAACATCCAATCACAGCACTATCTATCATTAGTCATATATATCTAGCTACATATATATGTTTATTGTTTATTGTCTTAATAAAAGAGACTGTTCATTTATTTGTGTGAGCAAAATTAGAAATTCAGCAGGGGATCAAATAATTACTTCCCATATATCACCATATAGATAATACGTTCTCAGTGCCACTGTATCCTCCAAACCCAACTCTGTGCACTCCTGTCCTCACAGAGTTTCTTTAGAATGAAAAATATTAAGACAAGCATGGGTAGCAACAAAGCAAGCATACAGTATACAACAAGCAGGCATTAAGGACATCAAGCAGGCAATAGTTGGGAGTAGAAGGGAGGAAGAAGAGGAGAAAGAGAAAGGGATTGGAATGTGACTTGCACCACTCACCACTGCACCTGGTCTGCCGTCTAACCCATGAGCCCCCTGTATAGTGTTGTACACAGTTAGAGAGCAGAGATGATGAGGGGACGAGGTGGTAGGTAGATGGGGAGGGTAGTCAGAGTTGGATGGGGAGATGGGGGAAGGAGGCGTGAGTGAAGCAGCGACTCAAGTGACTTCAAAAACATATTCAGATGATCACAACAGATGAGCGATGAAAGTGATGAAGCGGAAGAGTGAGTGATTTGGTCATAGTGGGTGATGGCATCATGTTTTTCCTCGCAGTGATGGCTGTTCTAAATTTCACTGTGATTATATCAAAGGCATATTTTACCATTTTAAAAATAAAATTTACTTCTATACTGACATGAGCACTGGCTATAAATGCAACTTATTGAGTGTGACATAAACCATAAATTCTTTGTAAAGCCGAAGATTTACAGCAACATGGTCCATTTTAGAAAGATTATAATTAAAAATTAAATTTAATTCAATTATATTATATTATATTCATTAAAGCTGTGATGCCACTTGGCTCAAGGCATTTACACTGCAACATAAAGACACTGCAAAGTTAGAAAGGAGAACACTCAGCCAGTGTTGAAGCAGAGCTTTACACACAGTCATAAATTGTTGTTAGATTCACACATCTCTTCTGCTTATCTGTGTGTGTGTGTGTGTGTGTGTGTGTGTGTGTGTGTGTGTGTGTGTGTGTCTCCTAATATAGAACAATTTGAACCAAAAATGTACAATCTGGATTCATCAGTCCATGAAACCTTTTACTATTGATACATACAGACTCCAGCTATTTCCTCCTGTTTAAGGATGGTTTCTTGTCAACCACCTTTCCACCAAGAACATTTTTGATGACACAATAGTAAAAAGTGGGTCAGCTGAAGGGCCTCATATATTTTTCAGGTCCTGTTTGTGAATTTTCTCCTATTTAACTCTTGGAAATCTTGGAGTCATTGTTAATCAGGATATGTCCTCACCACACTTTAAACAAAAAGTGGAATAAAACATCTAGAATTATATATAGGAAAGCATATAGAGGCTACAATGAAGCATGTAAATGAATCCATAGAAATGTAGAATGAAGTACAGTATGTGGATGAGTAAATCATAGTAATGAATGATTCAACCTTTGCCCTAGTTTATCTGTGTAAAAGGTCACAGAGAAAGAGAAAGCATGATGGGATTCATGTAAGAGGTAAGAGGAGAAGGAGAGAAAAAAGATTGTAACTGTCAAACACGGAACCATCATTTATAAGTGGTTTTACTGATTGTTAATTAGTTGTAAATATGTTTAAGTTAACCAGTATAATGAATCAGAAAATAGAATAACAATGATTCAGGCCTCACTGAGATGATGTTACAATGAATGTTCATGTGAAAATGTGCTAAACACAAATCTAACTGAAGTAGAAATACATAAGCTAAATGAAACAAAGTGAATTGTATTGATATGTGACTGAGTGTGTAAATGCATTTTCTATGTTAAGAATGACAGATGAAAGATGAAAATGTAATGAAGTGGTTTTAAAGTTGAAAGTTTAAATCTTGTAAGTCAGATAGAGAGAGCATGATAACGTGTGGGTGGACATTGGGCGATTAGACGTTAATAATGTCATTGGATGTCCCCGGGGGTGAGGTTAGATGTCACTTCAGATGTGATGTCCAGTGGGCGAATGGGGAGAAAGGGTGAGCAGTATAAAAGTGAGGGGCGATTTGGGGTTCTTCCCTTTTGTCTTCTATGAGATGAGAAGTTCACACAGTGGAAAGCCACAGCCTGAACTGTGAACATGCAAACTGGTTTTGTACTTTTTGGCTTTTCATCTGCTCAATTTTGCTGTGATGGTTCATTCAGAAGGAGTTTGGTTCATCTTACTCCCACTGAATCCCCAGCTGCTTTCCTGTAGGGTGATTACCATCAACTCAGAACATGGGGATAAGTGGATCTTTAGGTTGTGCTCTTCCTTTCTCCAAGCTCTCCCCACCAAAGATAAGAACAAAATCAGCATTAGCTCAGAGCAGGTTAATTAGATACATATAGTTTACATATAGTTCAAGTGTTTTATGATTATTACTATTTGCCTTTGCTTTTGCTTTCTGGCAATTAAAGTCTAAATTGTGGACCTTCACTTTTTAACTCTTTGTTAGACAGTAAAGGTAAAAGTCTGAGTACTGATTTTGATCAGTGCAAATAGCTTTTACAGTTTACCCTAGCCTGTTAAAATAATCTTCCCTTGGGCCCTTTCCTCAGAAATTACAAGTGCCATGATCAATAGGGGAGCTACCGTAAACCGATGGGACTGACAGTATTTGATCTGCAAGGCTACTCATTTTTCTTCTTATCCAGGTTAGCAGTTGACCTCTGCATACCTATTGGGTAAGACTCATAGGGCCAAGAGCTGAAACAGACTTCCTGTATAGGGGTTGGGGGCCCATGCAGATCAAGAGTATAACAGAGAGCTATCAGGAAAAAAGGTTTTTCCTCTAGTTTGCGTCACCACGTAGTGACGCAGCTATCACTTTGTATTTAGTCAGGTGGATTATGTAACGCAATACCCAGAAGCAGTGCCGCTGCGCAGGCGCTGTTGCAGATCATCTCCCGTGTTGGCATCCCGAAAGAGATATTGACTGACAAGGGCTCATCGTTCATGTCTCGCACCCTAAATGTCTACCACCCTCAGACTGAAGGAGTGGTGGAGCGGCTGAATAAGACTTTAAAGTCCATGACTCGGAAGCTCATTCACGAGGATGAACATAATTGAGATCGCTGGTTAGACCCTCTGTTGTTTGCAGTGTGGGAGGTGCCCCAGGCTTCCACCAAGGGATTTTCAGGAAGCTGCAAGGGGTGTTCAACCTTATTAAAGAAAACTGGAGGAAGGTCTGAGTCCAATGAAAAATGAGATTCAGTATGTTCTGGATTTGTGAGCAAAACACACTTTTGGGAGGTTGTCATGGGAGAATTTGCGTGATGTTAACATCTGTACAACAGAGGGGCTAGAATCAGGCAATTTTAACAGGGAGATAAAGTGCTTGTATTGCTTCCCTTCTCCAGCTCAAAATTACTTGCCAAGTAGCAAGGGCCCTTGGTGGTCCCACGGCGAGTGGGGGACGTCGACTATGAAGTGATATGGTCGGACAATGGAGGGTCCATATATCACCTCAACCTCTTCAAAGCATGGAGAGAGACTGCAGCCGCTTCTCTGGTGAGCCTGGTGACAGAGACGAGCTGGGGCCAGAGGTACCAAATACCACCATGCCTGCCTCCCTCCATTGTGATAACCATGTCGCACAGACCTAGAGAGCGGATGTTGGCGGATTGTTGCAGATGTGTTCTCCCCCCCGCTCGGCCATATGAGTCTCATCGAGCACCATTTTCATACACAACCTGGCATGATGGCACATTCACTGCCATACAGGCTACCTGAACATAAAAGTCAAATTGTTCAGAGGTATTTGGCTGAGATGCTGTGGATGGGAGTAATAGAAGAGTCAAACAGCGTGGTGTAGCCCTGTCGTTCTGGTCATGAAGAAGGATGGGTCTATCCCGTTCTGTGTGTGACTATTGCAAAGTGAGTGAGGTGTCATGCTTTGATGTTTACCCCATGCCCGTTTCAATGAGCTCCTGGTCTGGTTGGGCACGGCCCGCTTTTTCACAAAACTGGATTCAGCCAAGGGCTATTGGCAGATTCCCTTATCTGCAGAGTCCAAGGAAAAAACGGCCTTCTCCACTCCGCACGGTTTGTACCAGTTCGTCGTCACCCTTCTGTTCGGCTTGTTCGGAGCCCAGGCCACCTTCCAGAGCCTCATGGACTGGGTGCTGTGGCTGCACGCTATAATGCTGCCGCCTACTTGGATGATGTTATCATCCATAGTGACACCTAGTCGGAGCATGTGCAGCGGGTGGCTGCAGTCCTGGAGTCCCTGAGGCAGGTGGGGCTCATGGCCAACCCAAAGAAGTGTGCAGTTGGACGGAGGGAGATACAGTATCTAGGGTAGCACTTGGGGGCAGGAAGGTGTGTCCACAGATGGAAAAAACAGCAGCAATTGCCAAGATCAAAAAGGAAGTGAGACAGTTCTTGGGGCTGACAGGGTACTACCACTGGTTCGTGCCTGGGTTTGCAGACCTGACCTTCCCCTTAATTGAGCTCACCCGAATGGGTGCTTCAGACCTGGTCCAGTGGACGGAGTCGTGGCAGGTGGAGTTTGTGCAGGTAAAAAAGGCTCTCTGTGGGGAGCCGCTGCTCACAGTCCTGACTCCCCCCCCTTTATCCTCCAGACTGACGCCTCGATGGTCAACTCTCTTTGTTATTACCTGCTGGGGCGCTCATACACCCTCTGCTCAGACCACGCCCCGCTGCAATGGCTTCACCGCATGAAAGATGCCAACGCCCGGATCACCTGGTGGTATCTGGTTTTACAGCCCTTTAAACTTCAACTTGTCCTACTTCCTGTCTCTGGACAAGAAATTTAGCTGGTTTAATTTATCTGTTTCATATATGCTGTTGAACTGTAGGTGACCTGTGTAAAGTGACGTGTTTCTGCCTTACAGAAGAGTAGTAGTAAAAATGGGGGAGGACCCTTTATAAGGAGGGTCAGTTTGTATCCTCACTACAACCCCACAATTGCCTCGTGCTGGCTGAATTCCTTCTTGCAAGAATAAAGCGCTCAAATGGAAACTGAGCAGTGTCACCTCTTTTATTTAATGCACTAAACTTCCATAACACTCCTTTTTGATTAGTACACAGAATTTATGAACATTTATGGTTTGAGTTGTTTTGGATGTGTCAATTGAATGGGTTGCTACTAAATCTGGTGGGAATTTCATGTCAATAGCACCTTTATATTCAATGCTTATTTCACGCGCTGTATTATAATGTCTCAGTTAAAGCCAAGGACCTCAGCAGGCTCCACTGAACTTCACTTAAACCAGTGTTGGTTGGTCTGACTAATACGCAGGTACATGTTTGATCCATATTTTTATCTTCTGTTTTTATTAACTGCATTTTGTCCTTGTTAAGTTAAAGCTGAAATAAAAATGTTCAGCTCTATCTGTTAAAATTCAAGCTTTAAGTAATACGCTTTTGTCTTCTACTGTTTTGTTAATATGGAAGTGCTGGACCAGGCCACACTGACTGAGTCCAGCCTCAGTTACTACACGATACTACGGAGACTCCTGGTACTGGTGCTCCTCTGAAAATGGCTTTTTCTTGTACTCACACACATATTCAAGGTGAACATACTCACAGTTGATTTAAGTAAGTATGATTAACCTATTTTAGAACTGAAAAGTCAGTTGTTAGACTCTGTTTGCTGAACCTGCTTTCTAGAATCAGACTCAAACACAGGCAACAACAACAAAAACTAACAGATCACTAACAGGAAGAGGAAAAAAGGACGATAAAGAGAAGAGAAATCTAAAATGAGACAACAGAAAACTAGCCTTAAAAATAAAACAAGAAGTAAACAGAAGATAATTAGCATCAAGACAAAAAGAGACAAGGAAAAACTAAATTAAGGCATTAAGGCAAAGACAGCAAAAATATTTAAATATAAGAAAAAACTGGTTCTAAAAATATAAAAAGTATTAAAATCATACCAGGACTTAAAGTTCAACATTATCTCACTGTCTAAAAATAATCACTAGGATAAAAAAGAAATAAGAGCTACAGCTTATTATTATCAGAGAAATAAAAGCAGGAATCCAAAATTCAACTTACAAAGCAAATCCTTGGGACCTTGATAGAGCCAATAATTTCACGATTAATGATAATGCAACAACATCTTGCTATCATGTGAAAAACTCAATTCCTCAATCTATAAGTGACTGAGAGCAACTGAAATGGTGTCGTCAGCCCTCTAAAGCCTTTGAACCTTTCTCTGGTGTTTTGCAACATTTTTTTAACATCTGTATTTTCTGTAACTCCTGAACCAGCAGCTAAATTGTAAGAATTTCAATGGTTCCTGAACGCAGTGACTCATTTCAGTGATATTAGGATGATTACAGTAATTCAAGGCATAGGGTCACAGCAGCCAAAAGTTGGTTGAGAGAAGAGAAAGTGAGTGTGACGACGTTTTTTTATCTAACAGTTTGAGGGTTTTTTTTAACTGTTTTTTGTTGTTTTCTGTGTTGTTTGTAGAGATTGTCGTGGCCAACCTGGCATTACTGTAATGACTGTAATGATATCACTGAAAAAGCACAGAGTTGAAGAAACCATTGAATTTTTTTGATTATGCCAGTGGTTCAAGAGTTTTGGTAGTTTGATGTAAAAGTTTGACCTAAAACTGATGATTATTTTAATGTGAGTGCAAACCAGTGTGAAAGAATAACAACCCAAAAATTCATTTTCAGATTATCCCATTACAAATCAACTCAAACATCATTTGCATCAATTTTCAATATGAGACAGCTAAGATGTATTTTGAATGTTGGTTATTATGAACAGACAGAATGTCCAGTGAACTTACAGGAAGTCCAAGATGGCCTCTGTCTCCCTTGTCGCCTTTCTGACCCGTCGCTCCCTTTTCTCCTCGGATTCCAATTCCTGGCTCTCCCTGAGTTAAAAGGTAAGAGATACAATACAATCCTTACACTTTCCTACATAAAATCAATGATATGATATGATATTGACAACATATAACTAGAGGCAAATTTAATAACCGTATAAAGTGGGTAATATCATAGTTTGTTCTCACCTTAGGCCCCGATGGTCCTTGTGGTCCCTAGAGGAACAAAACAGTGGAATTTATTTCAATTCACTTTTATTTATATACTGCCACTCACAACAACAGTCATACTAAAGTGCTTCATATTGAAAGGTAATGACCCTCCAATAAAACAGAGAGAACAATCAAACGACCCCAATGGCGACAGTAGGAAGGAAAAGCTCCCTTTAAGCTTTAAAATAAGTAATGATTAAATTCAGAGTTATGTATAAAGACATGGTGAGTGAAATAAAGGTGAGTGAAGAAGAAACACCAAGTGCATCATGGGAAGTCCCCAGCAGCATAGACCTATCCAGAGTTTTCAGTCACATGACTGACTCACTACCCTGGCATGCAAAATATGGTCAGAAGTGGACAGTAGGTGGTGCTGTAGGAAAAGTATTTTTCTCGCCTATATCAAGCAACTACTCGAAAAACAAACATATGAAGAGAAACAATGAATTTTAGGGACTTGTGATCCATATTTTGCTCTGGCAGCTTTATGTAAATACCTAAAATACCTAAAAGTGCCAATGTCTCTCCCAGAGCTCCAGTTCAGTGACATCTATGTGCATCTTGTAGAACAGGGGTCGGCAACCTTTCTGATGATGAGTGCCTCTAAAATTCCCTCAGAGGTCATTGTGCCATATGACTGCATTAGCAATGAATTTAATAACGCTCTATATGAACAGTTACTCACTATATAGATCAACTTTACAGAATTATATTTGTTCGCAGATGTTTGCAGCTGTCAGCGAATAGTTATCAGCTATTTAGAAACAAAAAAAGACTTTTTATCCATAACAGCAAATGAACTGTACAACAGAAAATACAAATGCTATTTATGGTCTCCTCCCAACAATGATAAGAAAAATAAACTAAGTCAATATGGCATGTTTGTTAATACAGAGACACACATGTTAATGTGATCTCTGGTCTCCCACTCAGAGACACAGGTCTCTGAGTGTCCAGCATTCAGAGGCTACCTGAGGACTCATGTGAGAGAAAATCTGCTCACACAGACATGTAGAGCCAAATACTGTCAATAAGGCCTCTACAATGTTCTGAAGACAGTTAAACTTGTCAGGTAGTGATGTCCAGCAGGTGAACATGCAGCTCCATGAACACGCACAGCTGTGGATTCCAGCTGCGTTCATAGTTCTGCAAACTTCTGCAAACTGACCCCACAGTGTCGAGCTTTTCAGTTCAATCAGCTGCATTTCGATGTCGCATTAACTGGCATTAAATCAGCCAGTTAATGCAAGATAAACCCAGCTGCTCTTTAAAGCTTTCTGGTTTGATCAGTCTCGAGTCTTCGGATGTATCCGTGTATTTCCGTGGTGCTGATGCTGCGCTGAGCGGACAGCTGCTGAAGCATTTGAAGTGTCAGAATGTGGAAATTTAAACATTGCTTGAAAAAAACTGCCAGCTAACAACGTCCCTCTCACCGGTAGTTACTTTTAGCCAATTACAAGTTGAATCTGGTAGTTGGGGTTGTTAGCTAAGATACCGACATTAAGAAGCGGCACAACTAATGTGTGTATGCGAGCTAATTTGCGATGTGCACCGCTGGCCCGGCCATTTATTTTTTAATGCACCTGCTCAGATTAGTTCACTGCGTGTCGTGCCCAAGGCTGGACTGGGACAAAAAATCTGCATTTTGACTGGAGACCGGCCCCCCAGGTCTTAAAGCCATAAAGCCTTTGAATGAAAACAGACGCTGTTGTGACAGTGATGTACAGTCTTGTTGGTATATGTATGATTTCTATACATTTTACGTCAGATAAAAACTTTGGTTGTAAGATTCAGATAATTATTTATTAAAAGTGAGACATTTTAAATGAGAATAAGAAAGAAAAGTATTTCTTTGAGCCCCCCTCTACCTGTTAATGCCCTACCTGCCCCCCTGGCAACACTTTGCTAGACCCGCCCCTGCACAGTTACCAGCTGTCAGCTACTTAGAAAAGGATCCTGGTGTTATTTGTCTCTCAGAAACAGTTCATAACTTCAACTCATTCATGTCACCTAAAAGGTAAACCTGTTTCTCCATCACTGTTCAGCTCTGATGATTCAGTAAGGACATCTCCTGGTTTCATCTTCATGTTTCCCTCTCACCACATATCCAAACCGACATCATGACCAGCAGCTTTACAGCTGTGGCTCCAGCAAACATCAGCTGATACTAGAAAGTAATATTAAATACATTCTAACAACAGCTGATCAAGCTTAAACGTGCTGCTGTTGTTTAGCGCAACATCGGCTGGTTTCCTGTTTCTGGCGCAAAGTGGGAGATAAACAAACAAGAGAGAAAAGCCAATCAGCTGATCATTGATCAGTTTCATGATTGAAGTAGCAACAGGAGAGGGAGGGGGAGAGAATGAGAGGAGAAGAGGCAGCTGCAGCGTAAAGATGCAGAATAACTCCAGCGTTGTGTCTTTTTCCATTCTAGCTGAAGTACAAACTGTGTTCCTTTTCAGCTCAATACGAAACGCGTAATATTTTCTCTGAATGCGGGACGATTCCGTTTTTTACAGGTCAGTTGGAAACTCTACTAACTAACCTTACAAATAAGTTCACTCTCACTAACATCATAGCACCCATCCAGCTGTATAGAAACTCCGTCATGCTAGCTAGTACGCAGTACGAGTTATTGTAACTGACGGTAAAAAGTCAGCATAACGAAAATAAACTCCACCTAAACTTGGTTTATATCTGACCCAGATAGACTGCAGGTCATAACTTCTTACCTGAAGTTCAGTTCACCTGACACTCGGACCGGCGGCCACTTCCGGTCTCTCCTCCTCCTGCCTCCCCTTTCTCTCATCCACCTGCTGGCCTCTGTGGAAGCTCCGCCATAGCCACAACCAAACAACTGAGTTATTTTTACACATCAACCAGCATCTGGCCAATCCACCACCTTTCATTGTTTATGCCGTTACAAAAAAAAGAAAAAGACATCGGCCCATAAAAACGAAAAATCACCATCGACCCACCAGGCAAATGTCTGGTATGCCCGATTGCCAGTCCAGCTATGGTCGTGCCATCAGTTAACCCTTCGCATGCCAGATGTGGCACGCGTGCCCAGGGTTGCCGACCCCTGTTGTAGAAAATCACTGACCTTACGCTGATGCCAGGATGCAACCTTTCAAACTATGGACTTCTACGTCTATTTTCAATTTGGATGGGTAAATAATATTGCTATGTGGAAGCCAGAGATGGGCAGTGTTACTGCCATGTTAAGGGATTACTTTTTTGGAGAAGTAATCAGTAATTAGTAACTAATTACTTTTTTCAAGTAACTTGACCAACACTGGTGGAAGCTGAAGAACAAGAAAGTGTTCATCATTAAAGCAAAGGTAAGTGTCGCATAGCTATCTTAAATAAACTACCACACCTAAATCTTATGCTTGGTTGACTTGGGCTTTCACTGTGTATGACTAGAAAGGTTCCAGTAGTACTAATTTGTCACATTAACGTCATGTCAAAACAGTAAAGTTGAAAGAGTGTTTTTCCAGCGTCAGGTTAACCATTCCTGGAGTTTAAATTAGCCATCTCTGAGAGCCTGGATTGTTGTGGAGATTAGTGTGATTTGGCCTGTAAGGCAGGTAAAGAGATGTGTCCTCACATGTTTGTGCTATACTCAACGCCCTTCTGGCAGCTGTAAATAAATGCTGATTAGTGCATCCCATAGCACAGGAACTATCTGCCGTTTTGGCCTTCAAGCCACACGTTGAACTTGATGTTTAAAGGGAGTCATGCTAATTTCACATGTAGCATCCACGTACAGCTTGTTACAAGCAGGTGTGGGGCCTGACTGACCACAGGGCAAAATAAACGTAAGACCATGTACACATGGCCCAGCTTCCTGTCCCCCCTGCTAGGACACTTAACATGTTGGTGGAATTTGGGGAGTTTAGATTTCAAACCACAGGGCACTGTTTGAGGCCCTGCAGTAATGCTCCAGTCTGTGGCTCCAACTTCGTCCCAAACTTTACACCAATCATCAATATTAAGCAGGTGGTTTTGATGGTATTGCTTGTTTATGTATTTGACCGTATTAGAAGGCTCATTAGATCATACTGAGGTTGTAGAGGAAGTTTGCTACTCAATCCCCGGCTCTTTGAGTCATCTTTCACAGTATTCTTGGGTAAAATACTGAACCCCAATTTGTCCACAGTGTATCCATGTGAATGTGCATGTAAATGCTAAATAAATTGCTTAGACATAGATAAGCACTGTGTGAATGTGTGTGTGATTGGGTGAACGAAAAACATGCTTTTAGTGCTCAAACTGGGTATAAAGACAATAAGGACAGGAGGTAAGCATCCTATTTATCATTTAAAAACACGGTTAGTGTGTCACATGAAACACCTTTACAGTTATGCATTGCTTTTGTTTTTAAAGATAAGAGTTATGCGGCATATCTGACTTACTGCTGGGCCAGCTGGTCCTGGGGGTCCTGGAGGACCATAGATCTAAAGGCAGGGTATACACAGTTTTAAAAGTAGTACTTATAAGGCACTGACAAGCAGAAAATTATAAAACTCAGTTTATAAATAATCCTTACCGATTCTAACCTTCCTCCATCTCCAGGTTCACCTTTTGGACCCTGTAACAATATGTGGGAAAGACACAGGGACAAAGGGTTCGTGATATATTTCCATATTTTACAAAACTATTACAGGACATCTGTGATTTCATACTACACTTGTGCGATTTGATACAGCACTTGGAGCACAGCATTTCACTACCTCACAGCCATCTAACCAGCCATCCAACTTCACAGACAGTTGTGTGGTTAACGTAGTCACTTACAGGTGATCCAGATGGACCCATGTCACCCTTGGTGCCTTTGGGTCCTGGAAAGCCCATGACACCTCCCTCTCCTCTGGGACCTTCAGGACCTGCCGGGCCCAGGAGACCAGGTTCTCCAGGCTTCCCTCGAGGTCCCTGAAAATAGAGGATCATAAGTTGCTCCACTTTATTAAATGTAAACAACAGAAATCTGCATGAATTAAATGTGTGTTATATCAAATCAGTGACGGTTAAGTGTAATTATCACCCACACTCTTGGATTTTAGGAACCTCATAAAATCAGACCTGAGTAATAACATGGAGATAACATAATATTACCTTCTCTCCATCCAGTCCTGGTGGACCTGGTAGACCAACTTCACCCTAAGGACAAACCAAGGTCGCATTACCAACTAGGCAAACCAGACAATTGTCTTCGTTTACAATAACTGCACATCCACACCAATGTTATTATGACTGAAAAATAAACCTCTTTTAACACAGCCTGTTTGTTTGTTTTAATGCAGACTCTTGCAGCTCTATCTGCAAATCAACATTTTTAAGCAATACCAGACTAGACATTCATGCTATTATGTAAAATGTCACATTGGGTTGGCTGCAGGTAGAGCAGGTCATCTGCTGATTGGAAGTTTGGTGGTTCATTTCCAGTCTGCATGTCAAATATCCTTGGGCAGGATACTAACCTCAACTGGAGTATGAATGTGTGCGAATATTAGCAGTTATGTAGAAACAGAATAGGAAAAAACTGCTTGTATGAGTGGGTGAATGAGGCATTGTCAGTGCTCAGGTAGAATAGGGAAGGGCTATATAAGAAGGAGTCCATTTACATGTCACATGTCCTAATAACAATAGTCTAATCTGGAGGAGATGAAGGCATGAACAAACATCTCCAATTCACCTCTAGAGACAAAAGTCCTGAGTTTAGTGATATTTCTTATGTGAAGAAAGAAACAACGGCTCGCAGACTTGATTTGGGCATCAAAAGTCAAAGATGAACCCAAGTGTCCGAGCAGCAGCTTTTACAGTGGATGAGAAAGACACCAAACGTTGTCTGATTTGGGCCTTAATGCTCTGTTGTCTGTATTAAGCTGCAGAAAATTGTTTGCCATCCAGCCATTAATTGTGTTAAGATGGTCCAATTTATCCAATTCTTGGAAAAATTTTAAAAAGTTGTTACAATCCTTATCTGAAAAGACTGGAGACAAACAATGCTATTCTGTGTATCAAAGAAAACCTTAGGATCTCTTTTTCCTACTCTCACATTTTTTATCATTTTATTTTTTATTAAAAGGAATTTTTTCCTTTTAATAACCCTTATGTGCCTCAAGTTTTCTGGCTTTCCACAGCTGCTCAGCTCTACAGCAACGTCACCTAAAACTGCAGATAGATTCAGTGATCCGAGGAGGAGATTTGAGAGATGCCACTTTGGCCGGTACAATCTGAAATGAAGGAAGCTGCACCCAGTTTTATACCATCAGTCTCAGCCAGATTATTAGCAAACAATTCTACAGATTCTTCCACCACAGAGTCAGTAATAAGTTGTGAGTGCTATGCATGAACAGAGGGCAGAGTGTCAAGGCTAGAAGATAGATCAAATAAAAGACATTTATGGTCACTAATAAAAATGTCTTGCAACATTCTCACACAGTAACACAATAATGTAGCACATTAATAAATTGTCATTGCCAATGTCAAATTTACTACACAAGATTTTTAGTTATCCACCTGATGGACAAGCAGAGAAAAATAATTTATCACCAAACCCCAGCCTGTGTAGACCACAGAACAAAAAACTGAAACCATAGGGGAGTGTAAAATATGCACATTACCATATATTCATTGTGAATGATGACAAAAGTATGCATGTTTAGTTATACAGCGTGCAAGCATCATCTGGCATTGTGTTATTCTAAAATACTCTCCTACCTTGGCTCCAGGGATTCCAGGTGTCCCTGGAGGTCCAGGTAATCCAGGAGGGCCCTATAAGGATGAGAGATTCAGTCATGAGATATGTTTGCATTTTGTGCAATACAATCTAGAAAATACTCACCATCAGGGGGATGTTGCGGATATCCTGTGAAGAAATATTAAATGTTACTAATGCTTTATTTAATGTGTTACTTTCTTTGTAGCTGAGAAAGTGAAACTCATATGAAGCGACATACATTTTCATACTGGATTTCAGCCCTTCCTGGCTCCCCAGTCGGGCCTGGCAGACCCTAGAAGGTGCAGATGTGCCATTTGTCAACTCAGTGGACACATGTTAATAAAAACTTTTATTTCATCCAGAACTTACCCTTGGGCCAGCTGGGCCTTGAAGACCTGCTTCCCCCTATTAGTTGATGTAAGACATAAGACTTTGGTTAGGCATAAATATGCTATAGGATTCATATTTTTCTGAATAAAGGCCCTTTCAAAATTAATTTCTAGTGCTCTTATCCTACTTTTTCTCCCTGGGATCCTTTGTCACCCTATAATAAAAATATTCTAATATTATGCAGTAACTTCACAGAGTTAGAGTTACTTAAGCATTTTTTAAGTAATAATTGCATTGCTGTTTCATGGCATTGTATTTCACTCACTCTGGGTCCTCTTAGTCCCGGCAGTCCTGGTGAACCAGGCTCTCCTTTAATTCCCGGGGCTCCAGTGTTCAGCTCTCCTTTCTCTCCCTGTCATACATATAGAAAAGGTCTTAACCAATGGCATACACTGTTATCTCCAATTTTATCTGCATGAAAATCAAGAATAATCAGTCCACTGAAGAATACTGTCAGCAGTTCCAGAGCAAATAAATACATAGTAAGCTGGTAAGTGGCCCTGGGGGACATTGTTGTCTAACCGTTCTGTCCGTGGCTTCTAACAGTTAAACATTTACTGTTTCATGAATTGAACAAATAGTGGCAATATGAAGGTTGATAGAAATGATTGGTAGAATTAGCCAGTTTCATGAAAACAATCATTAAGACTACACATTCTGTCAAAGAGGGAGCAAAATCCAGCAGCACGGAAAGACAGCCATCTTGGAACGGATATATTCACTGACACACTGAAATGGGTGAGTTACTAACAAGCTATGATGACAGAAAGATGACAAAACCACCATAAATAAACAAAACCACTATGAACCACAAAGAGTGAAAAAAACAATAGTGGCCGCCTCGTGGTAGATTCTAGGTGATGTTCAGAAAAGGTGTCACAGGGATTCAAACTCATCTGAGAGTTTTAGTGGATGCACCTACGGTTTGAATGTAAAAATCCTACGCTGCCTAGTTCTCGAGTTATCATGTTAACAAAACTTTCAGAAAGTGTCTGTGAGTGTTCATCACAACATATCCTTGGTAATGAGGATGAGACATGACAAGGGCGCACCCCAGGGGCCAGAAGGAGGTAGAGAAAGACGTAGGAGACCTGGGCCATCTACAGCTCCCCAAAGTACTCAAGACCCAAGGCCACATATCTATAAGAACTGTTTGCACCCCAGAAGAAGAATGAAGGCCCCCAACTGAGCCCTCACAGCCAAAAGACAAGAGCCCCAGAGAATCAGAGGCAAGGGGCAGCCCAACCTGCCGGAGGCTGACCATGTCAGCGTGACCCGAGATTGGCCAAAGTGCCCAAGAACCCCCTCCCCTCCCCATGACAAAGAGGCCCAAGTCACCTTGGACCACAACCCCCAAGGAAGCAGGCTGATAACCACGGTCAGCTTTTTATCCAGCAGGGTCGGCCTGATGAAAATTGATGAAAATGTCAAAAAAAACCATGAAAATGTAGATAAGGTTGATCAGCTCCACAACTCTGAGTGGGGCTGGTAAGTGAAGTGAAGGGGGTTCAGATGTGGTCTGACCAGAGGATGGAACTGATCGAGGTTGTCTTCCAAGGTCTTAGTTAGGTGCAAAGAAGCATCGTTTTCCAGCCACAATCACACATCACCCAGTTGAATCAGCCTTTACATTATAAACCGTAAATTGTTTACTGTTGCTAATCATGATCGCTGCCCCTCTTGATCTTGAGTCAAAGTTGGACTGAAACACTTCAGCTGTGCAGATATGAGTCTTCTGCAGAAAATGCAATGCCTGTGTTTAGCTGTTTTAAAGATCTAATAACTTTTTAAAATTTCATTGACTAATTGCTGCTGTAATGGAGGTTGTGCTCTCCGAGTGCTTCTTGTTCTTACAGTGATATGACATGGACCTTCAGCACCTCCAGACTGGTCAAAAAAGCCCAGCAAAGATCGCTCTGCCTGAGAAGGTACAGTGAGCAGAGTTCCTCTAGAAATGGCTGCTGGACTTTTACAGGACAACCTGGGATGTGGTGGTTCAAAACACAAGAGTTCACTTGAGATGATCCCAAAGTGTCCCATTAGTAAACTCAAAGGTTTGTCCAATGTTCACAAAGTTAGCATTTTAACACTTCTTTTCACTGTGACCTACAGTGTGTGTAGATATATGTGCACTGACAAAGTTTCCATTACAAAAACAAATTACACATACGGATACCTTTAAGACCTATCGGCAACTCTTACACTGAAGAGACCGTAATCAGCCAGTGATGACACTGCAGTATTGCTTTCATTGTGTTTGTGTTGCAGCCCAGTGTCCTGACAGTCAAGAAGCACAAGGAGATACACCTACTGCCAGAGTTTCCATAACCGCTTACAAATTCCATGTGTGCACCAATGAGTGACAGTATCTGCTTCAACACCTATTCAATGTGTCACAGAGACACAGAAACAAGAAAAACGCCACTGAAAAGTTTCATCTGAAAGATATTCTAACAGCATATGTGCATCTCCAAAAGTTGATTCTGTTCATCTGGACGTAGCGTTTTGTGGGAGAAACGTTTTGTCATCATCCAGGTGACTTCTTCAGTCTCAGCTGACTGCAGGTTTCCCCCAATCTTATAAACAGGACATGAAAGTATATGTGCAGTCACCATGTCACACTGAATACCTCGTATTCTAGCAACTTTTAAATGTCTTTTCAATTAGATTTGCACAGTTTACTTTACTATTGTTCTAGCCACCTCTAGTCCGTTTCTATCCTTTGCAAGTCCTTCCTGCTGCGAATCATGAGCAGATGAACCGTCAACAATGTGTAAAGTTCAACTAAGCAACTAAAATGTCTTCATAAAGTCAGACATTGGATTGGATAACAGAATGACTTGTGTGAAATAATGTCTATCTCCCTCCTGCTTATTCTTATCTTATTCTTCATCATTTCCTCCGGCTATTTAATTGTTCCTCCTCATTTGCAGTGAAGGAAATGTGGGCACACACTTCTCCTGGTCATGAAATCCAGTATCTTACTGCTATTGTATTTAAAATATGGGAGCAGAACAGACAATTTTAATAAGAGCTGCTTTCAGAAACATCACCTATGTTAGTATTTTGCAACAATGACTGATGGAGGTGTTGGATGTGTCTGTTCCCTGTGTGTCATTAGACCCGAGCTTCCTGCTGGGAGTTTCAGGAGTTTTCTCTGAGATTATAGGACCAATTTCCCCTAAGTTCATAGATTATTCTTCCTTGTGCAACTATTTCTGGGCACTGAAGGTTCAGCCTGTGAAATCACTTTCTCTTTATTAAAGAGTAAAAGCCTTCACAGATTGCTGCTCCCTGTGGATACAAAATGCTATACAAGTTTAACCTTCCTCCTGCCACCATCTGTCTGAGGCCCCTAATGGAGAAAACATACCCTGCCATCCTAATGTGGCCAGTACAGAGATGTACTGTGAGCCCAGGTCTGCTGGGACTGCTGCAGTGCTGACAGAGGAAGCAGAGTCCACCATGTAGAAAAACAAGACAATAAATGTCTTCATATTTAATTATTCTGTGGTAAAGCCTCTAAGACATGACAAGCATCTAAGACATAAGTGCATCCAGGTAAGTTCCAGTTTCGTGTGTTCAGAGACAGACAGCAGAAGGATTTGAAGCCTGTTTCTACTGATTCATACATTTAAAGCATGTTCCTATCACCCAGACTCCAGCAGTGACATCTGCCATCTTGGCATGAATAAATAATCCTTAAAATGCCACACACACACAAGCTCCCTGCTTGGCTTTTATTTTTCATTCTCTCTCCTCTCTCTGGGAACGCCCTCACTCTTTCACCTCCCCACACAGTGCATGGAAACATTAGCTCAAGCAAGCAGACAGTCCACTTCATCCAAGGGGAAACAGACCACAGGGAGACGGGGAGCTGACAGAAGTAGAGCTACAGCCTCCTCTTGTTAGCTGCTTAAACTATGGAACTGAATTAAATCCTCTCGTGGAATTAAGGCCAGAAACTATGAAGAGAAGTCTGTGTCGGGCTCTTCAGCTTTGAACTCAGCTTTACTTTACTAAAGTGAGTAGTTCAGAAAAAACAAAAGGTGCCTTATTTTACTTCCTCTTACCTTATTTCCTTGGTCTCCCCCAACTCCCTGTGAAGCAGATAACAATGCTGTAAATTTAACAATAATTATACTCTCCACTAGATGGCGCACACGATATTTTGTAGTCCTTTCAGTGAGTAATGTTTCATGTCAGTGAGCTGATGGGCTCATGGCAGAAAACAGATAAGATGGAACATTTACAATAATCTGCACAGAAGGAGAGCAGCAGCTTATTTTCACAAGTGCCAACGTTTGAGCTCTTGGGCAAAATCACATCTTATAGATTTATATTGTGAATTCGTTGCTATAACTGTTCATATCCAGATGGCAGAGACATTAAAATCTACAACTGTTTATTCGATTATACAGTTTGGACAAAGACACAAACTAATAATAATATTGTCTTTGTTGTTTTTTGTATGTCCTGTCCACATTAGAGCAATCAGAATCATTGTGTGAAGGACAAGGACAGTCTGAAGGATTTATTTTCCCATGTAAACCAGTACAGCTTTACTGGTCCACTTGATTGACATATTTTATTGGACCTTTATTATTATTATTAATATTTATTTATTTATTTTATTTTGAGTTATTACACTGAGAACGGACAGGACCGGAGCACAGGAAAGAGAAAGAAAGAGAAAATGGGAAGAGAGTTAACAGAAGGAAAGAGAGAGAGAAAAGACTAGCAAGGAAAAACACAGCATCCGCAACCGTAAATAATAAACAGTATAAATAAATAAATAGTAATATTGTCACCAGTGATAGGGTTTAAAGGCACTTGTCATCAGGAGATTAGATCTCTTGGAGCAAGCTACTGTATCCTGCAAACTGTCCTCAAACCTTAGAGGATGATCTTAAAAGCTTAGAGTGTGTTGGAGAGTTTCTCCTGATGCTTTGGGTCAAACATAAAGCAGAAGGTAAATACCTTTGGGCCTGCTGGGCCAACATCACCTCGATCCCCCTGTGGAGACAAACAGACACACATACAAACACCAAAATAATAACACTAATAAACACTGAAAGCACAGTAACAGCCAACAGATGATCAAAGTGGTGTCTCGAAACCTATTAAAACTGAGCCCTATTTCTTTATTTCCCTTTTAAAGTAAAAATATAAGAGTTCATTATGAACATAAAAATAAATAAAATACTACTTCCTTAATCTTTCTGCTTTGATCGTACGCAGGTATTCAAAGCTACACGATACATACGTCCATCATTAGTAAATAAGTGGTCATTTCTTTCCGTTCATAAGGAAAAATGTGTCTACTGGAATATGCATTTCACAGCAGCATAGTTGAAATAATACTTTTTAAATGTAAAACACAGAAGGGAGCTCACCTTTTGCCCTGGCACACCTGGCTCACCCTGAAGACATAAAACAATAAGTGTATATGTATAAAGCATCTATACATTCAGCTTTGATTTACCGCAGTAAGCATTTCACATCTCTGCGTCACATCTGAGCTCACAGTTCACATTCCTGCTTTCAAACAATCCATAACAATTAATGCATCACGTGGAGCGTTTGCATCAGGCACACTGAAAACTTTCTGACTTGGTGTCATGTGGCCTGTTTGACTCCTACAACTCTAAATTCATCACGGCGGGCTACAGTGATGCTGTTTTTATTTTGCACTTTGTATTAGAAAGAATGTTTTTTCACCTTTAGTCCAGGCAAGAGCTGCATAAAGAAGGAAGAAGAACGTTAATGTTGCATGAATTAATAATGTGAAGGCTCTAGAAAAACATGACGAGTCACAACACTAATGCTTACCCTTGGGTCTTTTCCAGGTTTGCCTGGCTCCCCAGGTTTACCCTGTGTGACATAAAACTTTGTTTTACAAAGACTATACGAGCCATGTCATAATCTTGTGAACAATGACATTATGCCCCTCCCTCTAGTGAGAGCATAACAGTAAATACATTCATATAAAGTGAACCTTTATACTAGTGAGTCTCTTAAATCTTGTCTGAGATGGAAAAGTCTGTTAAATTTAAATTTGACACCATGGTGCGTGACACCAGAGAATATATAAAGAGGTAAACTCAGATTAAGACTCACCGGTGGGCCATTGGTCCCATCCGATCCCGGTGTTCCCGGTGGACCGGGTGGCCCCGGAGGTCCCGCAGGCCCCTGTATTCCAGGCTCGCCCTGCTAAGAGAGTTTGAGTTAAAACCTGTCATTCTACAGTGAGCCACACCAGCCATGTCCAAACAACCTCACACTACACTGCAATCAATTCAATAAAGGGTGGGGAGCAAGTGCTGTGGTATTGGAGAGAGCAAGGTAAGCTAAGGAACAGGGCGAGCAGTTATTATGCTGGAGAACAATGACTTTTTTCAATTAATACCCAGTTTCTACATGCTTGACCTGTGACCCTCAGCTGACAGGATATGCAAGCATATGGTCAATAGATGCTCCAAAAGTGACCAAAGAGTCATTTAGCAATAACACAATCACACAGGTTTCATTTTCTGGACTGCTGTCCACAGTTACCAGTGTGGATCAAGAAGACAGTGAATAGAAATAGTGCCTTTCTTATTCAATGATGTGAATGCCCTCCCTGTCAATGAGGTCAAAAAACCCCAAGTATCCAAAAGCTCTGAAAACCAATCACATGATTGAGGCTGGTGTAAAATATGAAAACCTTCAAGAACACCATTTTACTTGTGACTCTAGAGACCATCATACAGAGACATTTAATTAACCATCATCTTATCTTAATTCAATGCTACGCAAGCTATACAATACAATATTTGTACCATTGTTGTCCAGCTTTATGCACACCTTCATATATATACATATATATACACATATACATATATACACACACACACACACACACACACACACACATGGATGGCAGCAGAGAGAAGCTGTGGGAAGGAAGAGAAGTTGGGTGGCAAGCAGGGGACATACACAATTGTACCTTGAGGCGTTTTAATATTAGAGGGCTTATTGAGGGCATGTTGCGCACGGTGATGGGCAACATCTGCTGGGGGGGAAGTCACAAAGCACAGGTGGCCAGCGATGCAAAAAGGTCACAGGGCAAAGGTCACCAGGAGGCCAAAGAAAGGAAACAGGGTAGAAGAGGAGAAAGACGGATAGAGGGGGAGGGATGTAGAGGGAAAAAGAAATGAGGGTGAAAGGAAATGGGAAGTCAAATTAGAAAAAAGGAAATAAGGCTGAAGAAAGGAAATCTAAAAAAGAGGCCCCAGTAAAGCAAACTATAGGCCTGAAGCTGCAAAGGGGATGGTCCATGCACTGATATGCTCTAAATTATATGCTGAATTTTGTTTTGCTTCTTAGATGCCAGCAGAGAGCCTTTCTGTTTGCTGTGCAGGATTTGTTGTGGATCAGCATCCCCATTAACTGTTACTCAGGCCCGTAGATTGCAGTGGAGCAGAGGAAGGAGCCTGTCTTGCCACAAAGAGAGTACAGCAGTAGAGTTACAGTACATATTCAGACTTACTGTGGCCAACTGTCCAACACAGGGCTGTACAATACGTCGCTTCTGTTGAGATGACCAGTGCGATCAGATAAAAGGTCAGTACAAGTAAACCTGTGATGAGAGCTTTGTTTTCCCAAGTGCATGAAACGTGCCTACTTTTTACAAAGCGTACATATTTCCACAAACTTTATGATGCCACTAAAACGAAAGCACCTTTATCAATAAAGTAAACCCAAAATAATTCCTGGCCAGTCTTCTCTGTCTTAACACGTATCCAATGTTACATTTGATTGACTTCAGTTAGACGATGCCTGTTTTGCTATGTAACCAATCACGCTCTTTATTCAGAAGCTCACTTAGAAGTTCTATGGAAATACATACAGCAGATTATAAGCAAAGGTGAGGGAAGAGTAAAAGTAGGCAAGTCTGCTGCTTTGTCTCCAACCATTACAGTGATCCACCACAACTGAGAACAGCTTTACATGGATATAAGTCACCTGCTGCTAATATTAAGAATGAATCAGATAAAAATGGTCTTTCCTGTGGGGAATATTTGTCTTTATGTTGAGATGCATAAAAATGAAAAAGTATCAGAAATGCAAAACTAAAGGACAAACAATGAACATGCTGACAAGTGGAAATTTAAGGCTCCTTAAAGGATTTTTGATATCTTACGTTGACAAAATAAAACTTGACTGAATGTGTGACTGTGACTTGTAGCAAAGAGTACTTGGAGTTTTTAAAAAAAGCATCAAGTAAATACTCAGTAAAGGTTTTGTGTCACCAAAAGGAAATGCATTAAGCTGATCCTGATTAATGAATCTTTATTCTTTTCTCTGGGTGGAAAGCAGAAGGTTGACGAGTGCCTTTGTTCGTGGGCACTGGCTCTCTTTGTGGCATGACCTCGCAGCACCCAGTGAGGGTTATCAAACAGGGTGTTCAGAGACACCCACAAACCTTCAACAGAGTATGACTTGATCGTAATGCAGCCAGGGTTTTCAGAGGAAGATCCTGCACAAAGAGGCCCTACACACCATGGAAATTGTCATTTTAGGCAACAAACCATTTCATTATCAAATCAAACAGAAAGTTACATACAGAACTGAGGTCAACATTCGCCCAGCTTACATAATCGAATCTTTAGTATCGGAAGAGCTGAGATGCATTTTCTCTAAACACCGGGTCTCTGTGGCTTTTAAACACCAAAACACGCTGCACCAAAAACTGGTCCACCCCAAGGATCGGGTCCCCCGACACAAACAAAGTAACATAGTGTACGCTGTTAAGTGCAGGAGGATTGCCAGGATTTATACATCGGAGAAACCAAACAACCTCTGGCTACAACACAGAAGAGCCACCTCATCAGGCCAGGACTCTGCAGTCTATTTACCTACAGGCCAGTGGACACTCTTTCAATGATGAGCATGTTCACATCCTGGACAGGGAGGAACGCTGGCTTGAGGGCAGAATCAAGGAGGCCATTTACGTGAAAAGGGAAAGACCATCTCTGAGGTTACATCTGTCATCATCTTACAAAGCTGTGATTGCAGCCATTTCCAAACTCTGAATGGTAGTTGTTCAATAAACAACTAGAACCAGATAATTCTCAGAGAAAATCCACTTGCATCAGTCCCTTCATCCAACTTCAAATTACTCAAATGCCCAAGGCCCTTTGAGGTGATGGTAGTGGTGGATGTTGATTATGAGGTTGTGCAAATTGACAAAGGCAGAGCAATGCAGATTTACCACCTCAACCTGACCCTCCTAAAAGCATAGAGGTAGGCGGAGCTTGACTCTCTGCTGAGCTAGGTGAATAACTGAAAAGGCAGTGGCGTATTAGAGCCATCTTCACCTGTAAATATTGGAAACAAAGTATTTGACAAGACATTGTTGCCTGTCTATTATTACTAAGACTAAATTAACATCTGAACTCCACAAACAGCAATTCCTTAAGACTGCGGCCTGGACTGTGTTTATACCGTAGGAATGCCCCTCCAGACTGCTGCAGGGGTTTCTTAAAAACTTAAAGACTAGCTAAAAATAGGCTAATTTATCAGACAAATCTCCATTACATAGCACACTCTTTTTCCTGGCAATCATACACATCTGTCTGTATAGCATGCTGCTGGTAGGGACCCTGTTTTCCCTCAGCTACCTGAACTGCAGAGACAGAGGGCCAAAGAACTGCAGTTCCACATGTGCTACCTATCATTCATCTATTTTTGTCATCGTTAACAACTCTATTAGTTAATCTTAAAAAAAGAACATAATAATAACACACTCAATATGTTAAACTTTGACTTCTTCTGAAAGAGAACCAGCAAAGAATTAGTTTAGCACAAATGTTTCCTTACCCGATGTGTGTAATCGCCACAGATACCCTTGAATAAACGAAAAAAGTTGAATTAGAAAGAGATCGTTAGAGTATCAGAAAAATGAAACTGATCTGAATGGCATAAAGAGCCATAACCCTAACCCTAGCCCTTTCACACGGTGAGTGTAGTTTAGTCTATGGAAACTGTGTTGAGTTCTGTAGCTCAAGAAGAGTTTTCCCAAATGTGATAGCATACACCTTGATGGTGTCATAATGTTGCCCTCTGAGGCTGACACACTGCTTACATTACTGCTACCACACACTGTAGAGATATGCTAGTTAAAGCTGATAAGCACTGTGCTATCTTGCCCTGATTCTAAAAAACAACATGATGGAAGCCATAAGCAGACATTTACTCTTTCAAATGTGGACT
This sequence comes from Simochromis diagramma, assembly GCF_900408965.1. Taxonomy (NCBI): domain Eukaryota; kingdom Metazoa; phylum Chordata; class Actinopteri; order Cichliformes; family Cichlidae; genus Simochromis; species Simochromis diagramma. Next base: position 1,456,377 of record NW_024386892.1, read on the forward strand.
CCAGAAATCAGTGGCCCATCTTTTATATACAATCTATGCTTCTGATGCTTTAATTAAATGGTGTGAGTACTTCTTTCATCAAATAAAGGGTAGTACACTCACCAGCCATAATAAAAGAAAAACATGAAAAATAAAAATCTCACCTTCTCCCCTTTAGGTCCAGGTTCCCCCTGGACAGCAAAAGAACACAAGTAAAGAAAAGAGGAGTTGGTTACAAAGGTAGCAAAGAGCTGAGCAGTGCGTAATCAGAGGACTGACATCAGGTCTCAGATACTTACTGGGTGTCCTTTAGGACCACGCTGTCCCTGAAAGACACCAGGAAAACACTTTGTCTTAAATATGACCTAGGCATTGATTAGCTGCTGCAAGGTGTGAAAGACTTAACATGAGTGAAAATCATTTTCTCAGAATAATCAATCAAACTGAAAAATGGACTGTTCTAACTTCTTGTTAGGAACGAACCCACTCAGGTTAACTTCCCACTAAGGCCTGGATGTGACCTGCACAAGTAGCTGTCAGATCTCAGCAACTGGTTTATTAAAGAACTCAGGAAGAGGGGCACAAATCCATCCATCCAGTCTATCCCAACTTTATATTCATTGTGTTTTTAATTTGTTAAAGAACAACTTTGTTGCACAGGGCTGCTCCACTTGCCCTGTGGGGGGTCTCTGTCTTTTAAACTTGGGTTCTCTACCAGAGACTTAGGATCTTGAGGGTCCTGGGCAGTATCTTTGGTGTTCCTAGGACTAGGTTCCTGCGACTGCCATTCCTGGGATCTGCTTTAGCCACTCTTCTATTTTTGCCATCACTGCCCTGAGTGCTCTGATTACCACAGGGACCACTCCACATCTTTTCTCTCAGCTCTTGGTATTTTTTAATCTTCACATCTTCCTTCTTCCCGATGTCGCTATCACTTGGTATAGCTACATCTAACACTACAGCTGTCTTCCTCTGCTTGAACTTGGCCTGTCTGTATCTGAAAGTCCCACTGGATCTTAGCTGGGTCATTTTCAACCATCCTAAAGGCCATATCCCACTGGATAATTGGATACGACCTTGGGACTTCCAGGCCATAATCATCACAGATCTCCCCGTGTACTACGACAGCCACTTGCTCATGGCACGTATAACCTGCCAGCTAGCATCTTGCACTATTTTGCTGTGTGCTGGAATATCTCAGGGAACAGTCTGTGCAGCCTGAACCTGGTAGACCCCAGCCTCTATCAATCTTGTGCTTAAAGCTTGTTCCTGTGCTGCCATGATTAGTGTTTCTGTGCTGTTTTTCAGTCCAACTTTGTCCAGCCATACAAAGTGGGAAGAATGTTGTTTCCCCTAACATTCCCAGATAGTTTCACAATTGTCTATGAAACCTACATCGTTTTTAAGGAGAAAACTGGCTGCTCCTGTCTGCATGCCAAATATCCTCGGCCAAGACACTAACCCCAATTTGCTCTCTGATGTTGTTTATCTTATCTATTTTAATTCTGTTTTATTTGATTATATTATCCCTCTGTTCAGCACTTTGGCCCACACTTGATGTCTTTTAAATGTGCTATATAAATAAAGCTGACTTGACTTGATGCAACAATCAGAGAGTGTGTGAATGACAGATTGAAAACACTTACATATAAAAATTATAGAAAAACGTGCTTGTGTAAATGGGTGAATGAGGCAGGTTGTGTAAAGCACTTCAAGTGCTCAGATATAGTAGAAAAGCGTCATACAAAAATCAGGCCATTTGCATGACACCCCCCCCCCCCCCCCCCGTCCAATTGGGGGAGGGAAACAAAGAAAACTACAGAGTTTGACATTTTTTGCAAAGTTACACACCAGTTCAGTATTAACCTTAAAACCTTTGACTGACATAACCCTGTGTCATATTTCTAAAAACAGAATTGCTAGTAGCCAGAGTTTTCCCTTGGCAGGTTGGTGATGGACTTTTGTTCCGGATACGGTTCCTGTTCCTACCCAACTGCTCGGGACGATCGGCTGGGAGAGAGCTAACGGTGGCTAAAGGACAGCACAGAGGACGACAGCACAAGAACAGATCCTAAACACCAGATCCGTAGAGGCAAGAGTCTACTACAGCTGACAGGCCCAGGGTTGCAGACCTTGTTGCAGGATAGTTGTAGGATGGGACTGCATATGGACTTCCAGTCCCTAAGCCCCATTAGGAGACACCACCAAAGGTGGTTAAGAACAACAGGGTGTCGAGTTCCACACAGTCAAGCCAACATATAGTGGAGGTTGACAAGGAGCAGAAGAATGCAGGGACAGATGTGTCTGTCCCAGCAGACAGCAACAAGCAATAAGAAGCACGGGAAATAGAGAAGTACCAGGTAGTTACGGGACAAGATTTTGTTTTTGTTCTGTTTGTGTACTTTTCATGTTATATTATAACGAGTGCTTGATTGGCACTATTTATGTTTATGACTTACCATGTCTCCCTTTGGTCCACTCTGTCCCTTTGTGGAGGCAAAACAATTAAATCAATCCAAACATATAACATCACTAAACTAAAAAATAATAATAAAGATGATGATGGCTGGTAGAATTTTTATTAATGACCAGTGAAGGAACTAAATTATTCAGTTCTTCCAGTTTACAAAAGGAACTTAATGGTACTCACAGGCTTGCCATCTAACCCAATTGGACCCTGGGAGAGGAGAGGAGAAGACAGTACAACATTTAGATTGTGTTATAGTCCCTGACTCACAAAGATGCAATTTCTAACTTTTAGGAAATACACTGGCAATTAAATAAAGACTGTGTATCTTGCTCAGACATACAGATGGCAGTGCTGGTGGTAGTAGAAGGAAGGTGCTGTTACCAGTATGCTACTAGTTAAAACAGTTATTGGTCTGTGTTTACTGTGCTGAGCAGCACTCACAAAGTGGCAATCTAATCATGAGAAGATGGTAATATTTTGGTTTGATGTTCCATTTTATCTAAAGGAGTGCAGAAAATGTTTTTACATATTTTATATGAGTAAAATCATCAATCACCAGCTAATTCATGAAGTATTATAGCCTAAAAACAACCCTGGCAAACAGGTGGTTATAGCTTACTGGAAATCCTGGAAATCCTCTTGTACCAGGTTGTCCCTAAAGAGATGAAAAAAAGAGAAAACCATGAGAGTGTTTAATATGCATCTGACAGTCTGACATAAAGTCTGGAAAAGTGTAGTTGAGAGTAGAACGGTTCCGCTATTTTTACGTATTTTGTAAATGGTGAATACACTGTGTGCGATTTCCTTCTGTGTACACGAGGAAATCAGATACTGAAAAATGTTCTGTCTCCCCTCAGGCCAGCAATGACTGTGAAGCTTCAAAATGTACCACATATTCATCCAACCCAGTGACATGACAAAATGCTAAAGATGCTGAAGCATTTGTTTTGCCTCGGGTTGCATAACCTCCTGTTTTCCTCAGCGCTCTGTTTTTTGTTCACAACTGTAATGTGTTTGCGACTGACTCTTCTTGGATTCTCCTGTGCAGAGTCTCTTCTGCAGCCTGTTATTTATTAGAAATGCCTATTACAATACAGGAAAAGTGGGCATACAAAAGGATAGACTATAATAATGAACACTAAGAAAAACAGATGCTTAGGCTGGCTAGTTGCCCTCCTGTAAACTATAAACGGGGAGAAACATTCAACTCGTGTTGTCACCTGAGAATTTTGGTCAAAACAAGAGAAACCAGTATGACTGGATAACTAGCCGTGAGCCCAGCTGGACAAGGATGGAGCATCCAGCTTTGTTCCCTGATAAAATAACGATGACTAGTGATCCAGTCTAACTTAACTTCCAATGCAATCGTTTACACATGCACTCTGCAATTATATAACAATATTCTGTCATGGAGCAGTGACTCAGTCTTGAATAAAGACAATTTGGCCGAGCCACATAAATCCGTGCTCAGTACTCCAGAAACCTGAAAAGTAAGGAATTGTCTAATTTAATTAATAGAGCTGAAAAGTCTGTTGGTGTCCACAAAACTGATGTGATGAGTTCTACAACAGTGGTAGCTAATAAAGATGTTTGCTGCATAGACAAGCAGACGTGATTAAAGGTAAAAGGGTTCGTAGTTCTAGGGAGAGACACTTACAGGAGGTCCTCTTGGTCCAATGATAGACAGGCCAGGCTCACCTGGTGCTCCCTATGAACAGACAGAAAGACAGGAAAAGGGATTCCTTCCTCTAGCACTCACATCTATAAATATTATCAGAGGGATTCAACAAAAAGGTAAATGGCTACAGCAATTCATCACATACAATGTTTAAATGTTTAAAGAAATGTAAAGCTGATGTGACACCAATGTCTGGTTACTTGGGGTTTAAATTCTAAGCTGGTTTAAATTTGGTGATAGTGGGTAAACACCAGTGGCTACTGAACTAACTCCTGATCCTTGTTTAACCTCCTAAGACCCGAACTCTTCCACGGCATGCATTTTTAATTTCTCTTTGATATTTGGGCTGATTGGGACCTGATGAATGTAAAAACAAAGAATTAGCAGATTTTTTTTTTTACCTAATTTTTGTTTCTAACAAAAATGAGAGCCACATATGAGGATTTTCATTTTAAATTTCGATAGAACAGTAGCAGTATAATGTCCTTGTAAGTGGATATCAGGCCCTTGCAGAGCAAAATTGAGTATTTTGGTCTAAATAACCCAAAATGTGATGTCCACATATGTGGACGCCAGGTCCTAGGAGGTTAAGGGTTCTATAAATGATTAGACTTAATGGAAGAGTGTTATTAAAATGTGCAGTAATGCATGAAGCGCAACCTCTTGTTTCTTCATATTTTGCTAGGAAAATGGGAGATACTTGCAATTACGTATTGAACTACTGTCTCTTGGACAACCTTCTTCCTTCTAATTTCTTTGAATAGCATTCAGGAATAGTTCTCCACACATTGCTTAACTCTGGTTCTGGTTCTTTTGCTGCTTTTTGTTCCGTTCTCTGTCACTCTGCCACTGATCATGTTCCATTGTGTTTTTTTTCTATTTAGAAAAGCATTTGCAGTGTGGGATTACTGTCACTGTCATGGTCCTGGGTCTTTGATCCAGTGTTTTTATTCTGCACTCTTTATTTGCTCCTTTGGTTTTAAGAAATGTTTACATTCATGTGTGAGTGAAGCGCTGCTGAGGATCTCCTTAATCCCACTAGCCCGTCTTCCATGGAGGACGGAGAGTCTGGGGACGACAGGGACAACTCGTCTATCTCCGAGGGTTAGGTCACTGAGGTAAACAAAGAACGAGACTGCAGACACAAGCGGTGGAAATGAGCTTCCTACGAAGGGTGGCTGGCCTCTCCCTTGGAGATGGGGCAAGGAGATTGGCCATCTAGGAGGGGCTCTGAGTAGTTGGAAGCTAAATAAAGCTGTGATTTTGAGTTTAATTCTGTCTGCTGAGTCCTGCATCTGGGTTCACTCTCTATGTGCCACAAAACTGTTCAATGACATGGGACATATAAATATAAAATGGTTGCCAATCGTACGCATTCCCGATGGCTAAATCAAAAACTGATTGAACTTTTTTGTGTTGAATAATTATATCAATATAATGCCCACTGATATCAGTTATATCAATGGGCAGCACGATGGCACGGTGGGAAGCACTGTTGCCTCACAGCAAGAAGGTCCTGAGTTCAATTCCACCATCAGGCCGGGGTCTTTCTGTGTGGAGTTTGCATGTTCTCCCCGTGTTTGCGTGGGTTCTCCCCGGGTACTCCGGCTTCCCCCCATAGTCCAGAGACATGCATGTGTTTTACAGATAGCTCTAGATAATTACTGTTGTAGCTCAACTTTTTAACATATTAGAAAACACTTTACATCCTGCGGCGGTCTATCCTTCAAGCGTAGTATCTTGGCTGTTCCTAGGAGTGCGCTCTTCTAGACAGAGAACTTGGATGTTGCTCCTGGGATCTGCTGGAGCCACTCGCCTACCTTGGGATTCACTGCGCCGAGCGCTGCGATTACCACTTGGACCACCGTTACCTTCACCCTCCACACCTTCTCCAGCTCTTCTCTGAGCCCTTGGTATTTCTCCAGCTTCTCGTGTTCATTCTTCTTGATTTTGCTGTCACTCGGAACCGCTACATCGATCACTATCACATACGTCTTCCTCCGTCTACCACCACTATGTCCGGTTGGTTAGCCATCACCATTTTGTCCGTCTGTATCTGGAAGTCCCACAGGATCTTAACTCAGTTGTTCGCCACCTTCCTTGGGGGCGTCTCCCATTTTGACCTCAGGACTTCCAGGCCACACTCAGCACAGATGTTCCTGTACACTATGCCGGCCACTTGGTTATGGCGTTCCATGTATGCCCTGCCTGCTAGCATCTTACACCCTGCTGTTATGTGCTGGATTGTCTCAGGAGCATCTTTACACAGCCTGCACCTGGGGTCTTTCCTGGTGTGATAGACCCCAGCCTCTATGGATCTTGTGCTCAGAGCTTGTTCCCGTGCTGCCATGATTAGTGCTTCCATGCTGTCTTTCAATCCAGCCACTGGTAGGATTTCTGGATGTCAGCCACCTCCTCTATCTGCCGGTGGTACATACCATGCAGGGGCCTGTCCTTCCATGGCAGAGAGGCGCCTCCTCTTCCTCGGGTTTGTGCTGCCTGAGGTATTCACTGAGCACGCAGTTAGCCGGGGCAGTCTTCCTGATATACTCGTGGATGTTTGTTGTCTCATCCTGGACAGTGGCTCTGACGCTCACTAGGCCCCGGCCTCCTTCCTTTCACTTAGCGTACAGCCTCAGGGTGCTGGATTTTGGGTGAAACTCTCTACGTATGGTCAGGAGGAGATAGAAGAATCAAGACGAGGGTCTTGATGTCAGTGGCCTCTATCTCCTCCTTTAGCCAGCTTATTGCCCCAGCAGGGTACCTGATCACGGGCAGGGCGTAGGTGTTGATGGCCCGGATCTTGTTCTTACCGTTCAGCTGACTCTTCAGGACTTGCCTGACCCTCTGCAGGTACTTGGTGGTTACAGCTTTTCTAGTGACCTCTTCATGGTTGCCATTTGCCTGTGTCATTCCCAGGTAGTTGTAGCTGTCCTCTATGTCTGCAGTGTTGCCTTCTGGTAGTGCAATCCCCTTCCCTCTTTTCGTTACCATCTGTCTACACTTCTCCAGTCCGAACAACATTCCGATGTCGCTGCTGTACATCCTGGTGGTGTGGATCAGTGAATCGATGTCTTGTTCACTCTTGGCAAACAGCTTAATGTATGACAACTGCTCCATTCCATAGTTTGTATCCGTAGCCAGTCTTATCAATGATCTCACCAAAGGGGTCCATGTCTATGCAGAACAGCAGTGGAGACAGAGCATCTCCTTGGTAGATCCCTCAATTGATGTTTACTTGTGGTGTTGGCCTCTAGTTAGGACTGGGCAACATATTGAGTTTTTAAATACATCGATATATTTTTATACGAGATATGAGATGTGACAATATTGTTTATATCGATATAGTCTATGTTACGTTATAATGCCTCTCTTTCGTCCACTTTTGTCTCTACACAACGTTACTCTGCCTCGCCTCTCTCCTTCACTGAACACAACTCCCCCTCGCCCATCGCTTCACCTGCAGGCAACGACAAGATGGACACGCCAACTATCAAAGAGGAGCTGGTCGGTAAAAACTAAACATTTGGACATTGCTATTTTAGTGCTGGTAGCAGTGATCTCGTTAAAATGATGTTAACGCCATAACTGCATTAACACGGCAAATCTCCGTTAACGAGTTACCGCGGATCACCCCGTGCGTGGGGCTGGACGGCGTCAACGGGTTAACGAGCTAACTGGGCTAACGTGTTGACGCCATCTAAAATCCTTTCATTGTCTCAAAACTCGACGGTGCACCTTATGTATGAATTCTGGTTGTGCTTACTGACCGCGAACCGATTTTCTGTGGTACACGGCGCTCAGCAATCTGTCAAAAAATGTTTTAGGACGACTTTGCTAAGCTACAAAGCCGCACCGCTTGATGGATTGTTGGAGCATTACGGCTACCGTAGTCAGGAGCCTCGCGGAGTGATACGCATGGGCTTCAATGTAATATTACCGCATTGTGTGCGTAAGGACCACAAATGGTACTTATTAAGAGACATGGTTACAAAGAGGATTTCAAACTCAGTCACGCAGTAGAACTTGGGAACAGAGCAGCTGCAAATCTGTCTTTGTTATTATGCTCAGTGTCTTTTTAGTTTACATCTTGACTGCACAATTGTGAGCATTTTGTTATGCACAAAAACAACATTGTTTTATTTTATTTATGGAGCATTATTATTTAATAAAAAATGATAATTTATTTCAGAGTAATTCTTTTTATTTACATCTACGCTGTACGTTAATAAAAGTGCCTGTGTGAGATCTGGGACACAGCTTTGACTAAAAACTCTCTTTTTGTTCTTACTTTATGGTTTTAAAAAATATTGAGATATATATCGTATATCACCATCCAGCTAAGGAATATCGAGATATGAATTTTGGGCCAGCCCTACCTCTAGTGTTGTTCACCGAATCCCCATTGCATTACTGATGAAGGCTCTTATTGTCCTGTGGATCTTGTGCAGTTCATAGGCAGGTTATTGGTCGGGAGTTGGATGGAACTGGTCCCTTCTGCGTGTCTCTCATAAACTAGCAGCTGGTTCATTTGTGCTCCCAGTGGCTCATGGAGTACCGGCAGCTTCTTCAGCCAGTAGTCATGAATCATGTCAGGGTCTAATGCTGTCCAACTTTTCATACCCTTTCTTGGATGTCTGCCACTGTGGTCCCTACTGGACTATTCAGGGAGTTTACTGTGGTCTCTTAGATTCACTAGCCACTGTGGATTGTCGTTATAGATTGGGTCCTTCTCCCATATGCTCTTCCAGTATTGCTCCGTCTCCAGCCTTGGTGGTGCTGTTCTCATATTGTTCCCTGCCACTGAGAGTACACCTTAGATTGTTCTGTGGAGTCGACCTGGTTTCTCCCCCCTGCCTTCTAGCTCTCTAGTGTACCTCTTCAAGTGGCTGGACAAGGCTGTGAGTCTTTCCTTGGCAGTTTCCAAGGACTCTGTACTTCTTAGGTACCTTTTCTTTATTACACCTTTCTGTAGCTTCAAAAGTTTGCTAACTTCTCTCCATGCTACCTTGATCTTGGCCTCTAGTCTCCTTCTCCATGGAGGAAACAGCTCCATGTGGCTTTTCATCTTGTAACCAAGCATCTTACAGACCACTGCTACCGTGGTGTTGATTAGCTGATTGGATGGTCGCAGTTGGTATCGTCCTTAGTGCTGTGTTTACATCTTCTAGTAAATCTTCAGAGGGTACTTCACGTTTTACCAGAAGGTAAAAGTAATGATTGAAAAAGAGGGTTCGTTTAATTTGAGGTTGTTGTCTGTTGCTTCCTTGGTGTGCTCCCGCTTTGGTAAGTCAGAGAATTTCATTTGTACAGATGAGAAGTCACAGGTTAGGGTTTGAATTTCAACCAAAACCAGGACCCACTCGGAGAAAACAAAACCAATTGTTGTTCACAAGCAGACAAATAGAATATGGATCTTATTTCATCCTAAATAAACTTTTTTTTTATCCCACAAAGATCACTCTCCATCAGCTGTGGCTTTAAGAGATTACATGCAGTAATGTCTGCATGTATAATTTTGGTATTCCTTCATTCTGTTTGTCCTGACAGCTACGGGAAGAGACAAAACACAGATCATTACCTACTGAAGCATATTCTCAGCCTACAAAGATAAATATTTTGCACTGTGATCCATAAAGTAGCCACATTGTCTGCTCCTCCGCACTTTATGGATCCTGATGATCAGGTTAAAATTTTTGTAAGGCAATCCAAGGCTAAAATTATTTTTTAATGACTGACTATTTAAAAAATGTATTGGCTAACAACCACATTTGACTCTCTGGTATGTGTTGTTGCTTTTCCCCTTTGTTACACATTTCAGCCAAGAATTCAGAGTGATGAGAACAAATCTGTATTTGTATATGCATCTGACAGATTGGAAGATTTTGCTTGTTGACACTCTCCCTCTTTAGAGACTGTGTGTTTAATGTGTGTTTAACCCTACAGACTTATAGCAGTTGGAATAATGGTCACCAGTCTGGCATTTGTTCTTCTCTTCTCCAATATAATATAAATAACATAATAATATAAATATTTTGGGTAATAACTATTAAATCTTCTACTTCTGCTGAGTGAACAGCATTTTAAATAAATTGTGTAGTGTCCATCATAGTACAGAATACAGCATTCAGGAGCAGAGAACAAACTCAGACTGCTGCATTGACCCTCGTGGACACGGATCACCTGTTCTACCAAGTGAGCTAATTTAGCACCCTAGAATTTTGTCATGTACTCTGCCGTTGCCTGTGTAAAGGTCTCCCCAGTTGGGGGACAGACTTAGGAGTCTTAAATTAGACTTTTCAGATGCCTGCGTAACAAATTGTTACTTTGGTGTTTCAGAGTGTAAAGACTTCAGGTGACCTAACCGGGGTGGGAAACCATTTACAGACCCACATGCTGTTGAAAAATAGAGATCCAAATCCCATCCCTGTTCATACAATGAAGTGCACAGTTATGCACCTCTAACCACTACTTCCACCACCCATTGAGTCACACCTTAGCCAAGTCTATTTATATTTCACTGCAATCGGGCCGTGTTAATCACAGATGAGCAAAGTCAAAGAAGTCAAAAGTAAAAATAGAATTTCAGGATTAAGCTCCAACATTTAGTTAAAGTTTAATCAAGTTATTTTTTTAACTGTGCTAAATAACTACATTTGTATATGGACCATCTAATGGCATGTGTTCCTAAACTTACCTTCTCCCCTGCGTGTCCTTTTAAGCCCTGGGATCAGACACAGCAGACACAGTCACATGCAAGTAGGTGTGTAGAGGGGGGAGAGACACAAGAAGGGAGAGAGAGAGCGAGAGAGAGAGGGAGAGGAACCAGTGTTAGATACATGGAGAGGGCTCGGGACATGCAGCATCTTTAGGACTAGTGACGGAGGTGGTGATGGTGAAAGAGCTAAAGGGAACTACTGTATATGTAAATCAAATGGAGGAAGGTGATATATATGGCTTTCCTGAGAACAGGAAGGGTAATTAACACTGCCCCAAAATCACTGTCTGCCCTCTTCCACCCCTGGAAGCCATCGCCAGCTCCTCTCTCAGGAAAACAGGAGCATCACAGGTGAGCACTACACCGCGCCCACCACCTGTTTGACCCGCTGCCCTCGGGTTTGTGAGTTTGGAGGTCCCACACCTCCAAACTCACAAACAGCCTCTTGACAGGCCTTTCTCTTATTTCTGCATGAATTTGTCTTGTTTTGCATTTATCCCCATTGACTGTATATATTACTCCTGTTTGCTAATTATTCCAACCGTTTATATCAACTATTTAGATCTTATTCTGGCACAGTTGGTATGAAGCACCCACAATAATTTCATTGTTCATGTACTACGACAATAACGGGTGTTGTATTTTGTGTGTGTGTGTGTGTGTGTGTGTGTGTGTGTGTGTGTGTGTGTGTGTGTGTGTGTATACACTTAGTTTTTTCCATTTTGTATTATTTTCCAGGGTGAAGTGATTGCACAGCTTGCATTCAAAGTAATGTAATACATTCCATCACTGTCTGCTTTCCCTGTCAAATCTACAAATAAACAATCTCAGACAGCGCTGTCATAAAACTCCTGTCAATTAATATGTGCATCCATCCTTTACATTACTGCCTTGAGGCTGCTGTTGGCTACTATCATGTAGTATTTCTGCTAAATCATATCATTTCTGCTACATTATAGTATTGCTGCTACTATGCTACTTTTCTACTAAGTTATACTATTATATTATTGTGTATTAAGTTATAATTTGCACTGAAAGCTTATTTCATCTCATAGCAAAGTGTAGTTGCCTCTGTCGCTGATGGTTTGTCCATCTCCCGTTAACAGCGACTGGAGCTGGGCAAGCTGAGAGACCAGCAATTGGTTTCTGGTGGTTTGCAAATGTGGATAAACCTCTGGCCTTTAATGGTGACATGAGGGGAGAACACAGTGGTCTGCTTTCACTGTTCTGACATCAGTTAGTAGCCAGGAGTCGTATGGAAACACAGCTAGCATTAGGAAGCAAACCAGCTTCAGTGATTTAGCTTTGTAACAGATGAGTGTCCTCTTGTTAATTACCTTGGCCAACATGTGTGATAAAGAGAGGATGGAGCGTGAAAAAGTTATTTAACTCCTTTATTATATAAGCAAGTAAACTTTTGACCATGATGGAGAGGGGACAGCAACTCTGACCATTCTAATAAAAGTCTAATAACTCATGCAAGTTGAGCAGGTGCAGGGTCAGATTAGCATCTATGAGAATGACTGAATGTGATGGGCTTAACCAGCTGTTTGCCAACACGCCACTTTCACTTTTTTACTCATATTTGAATCCCCCTGTTAACTCTGTCACACACTATTCAACCATTTTAATTCAGCTGATTGATTTATCTTACTTTTAATTGACTTTTTGAAAAATCAGGATGCAGACCTGTGTTTCTGATCTTACGAACAACTTTTCATAGATATGTGGTCGTCACAGAACACCCACCGCACCATTTATAGAATATGATGGTGACCATTAAACAGAATGAGTTCAACCTTAAATATATGCTGTAAAGTGAATCCAGCTAACAATGATGGGAAACAGTTTTCTGCATAATAATTATTTTTACTTTTGATATTTTCTGCACAGTTTTCCAATAATGCGGTGCAAGAACACAGGGCTGTTGGAAAGCTATCACGCAAGCAATCTAAGCAGAAGGGGTTACATGCAGAGGATATGGGACTTATGTACCTAGTCTTATGGAAAACTTGGGTCCACTTGCTACGTTTGCAAAACCGTCTATCAGGAGCCTTGGTGTTAGTATTGACTCAGCTCTGACTTTGGATGCCCATGTAAAATCTCTGGTTCGCTCCTGTTTTTCTCACTTGAGAAACATTGCTAAGCTGAGTCCCATTGTATCGCGCTCCGAATTAGAAATTGTCATTCATGCATTTGTTTCATCTCGTCTGGACTATTGTAATTCTTTGTTTACTTGTTTATGTAAAGCCTCTTTGGAGCGTCTGCAAGTTGTTCAGAACGCTGCTGCAAAGCTTCTGACCAAGTCCTCCAAGTTTTCCCATGTCACACCCCTGCTGATTCAGCTGCACTGGCTCCCAGTTAAATTCAGAATCCAGTTTAAGGTTTTGACCTTGACTTTCAGGGCTCTGCATGGACAAGCACCAACATATATAAGTGAACTTTTACATCCATACATTCCCAGCAGGTCCCTGAGGTCATGTGACCAGGGCTTGCTTGCTGTCCAGCACACGAGGCTGAAAACAAAAGGCGACAAAGCTTTTGTAACTGTGGCCCCCAGATTGTGGAACTCTCTCCCTTTGAGCCTGAGATGTGTGGACTCAGTGGTCGCTTTTAAAAAACAGCTAAAAACTCATCTTTTTAAACTTGCTTTTGGTTGATTTTTATTTTTAGGTTTTAGCTTCTGTGAAGCACTTTGTGATTTTTATCTTGAAAGGTGCTATATAAATAAAGTTTTACTTTACTATGGAATTCTCCACACCCAACGTCTCGACTAATGGCAAAACTAGTTTCTCAGTGTTCCAACATCTGGAAGAAACAACTGCTATCACAACTTGAAATTGATGAGGTAAAACAGCAACAGGGAGGCAGAACCTGAGGTCAGGGGGAGATATCATCATCCCCACACTCTAAGATTGGGTACCAAACTCAGTGCGAATGCATGAGCAGCTAATCTGAGAGATGGGATCATGGCTGAGCTTGAAACCTGGACCTTCCATGGTTGATTACCAAGACTACATGAAGTCCCCTCTGAACGTTTCCTCAAAGATGTGAATGCAGCATTACGGAAAATCCCTCCTTCGACTATTATGGTAACCAAACAGCTAATCAACACCACGACAGCAGTGATGACTGAGATGCTTAGCTATAAGACAAACAGCCGCAAGGAGCCGTACCCTCCATGGAGAAGGAGACTAGAGGCCAAGCTCAAGGCAGCACGGAGTTAAGTTAGTGTGTTTTCATTACGCTATCAGTACTCCTATTTAGACAAAGGATTTGAATGTTTCTTCCACCCTGGGTGGCTTGTAATTCAAAATGCTAGCAAAGGAACTTCAAGAAAGCTTTGTTATCACAGTACTGATCATTTACTTCTGTATTAATGCATACTGTTCAAAATAACTGTAATCTAATCCTGTAACATTAATCCTTTTGCATTTGTGTTGTAAGAGCTTTTGAATGTAACTATCACTAGTGCTGGTGATGCATGAACCCAATTCACTCACCATTCTCCCAGGAATTCCCATACTTCCTTTGCCACCCTAATGTCCAATGCAAATTAAGAAGGAACAGGAGTCAATCAGATGTTCTATAGGGATACCATGGCATTCAGACTTATCGTCTCTGCAACTCTCTCATTTGCAAGGAACTACGCTAATCTCATTTTTTCACTGATGCGTTATAGAAACAACGGTTGGTTCATGTTAGTGAGACGAATGTTAGCACATTTATATCCTAATGGAAGCCAAAACTAGAAAAGAGAATAACAAATTTAAAAGAGCTTAAATGCTTTGTTCTGACATCAGTTAGTAGCAAGGAGTCGTATGGAAACACAGCTAGCATTACTGCTACAAAAGCTTTTAAAGTTTTTAATGTCATGGTATTCCTTTAAGGAAGATGATCATTTTTGTTATTCAGAATAACCAATTCAACATGCCATGCCCAAATTATGGGAGCAGAAAGAAGATCACTGTGAAAAACAATCACATAATTATCAAATAATCATGCCTCATTCAACACTGCAAAGTTCAAGATGAAAGACGATGGAAGAAAGTTGCAGTAATTTCTTATGTCATTAGAAGAAAGTTATTAGTAGCCCTGTTACTTTGTTACACTTTTCCATCTTATATCTCCAGACAGTGTTACGGTAAGGGCAGCAGGTTGAAAACCACCTGAGATAGGAAGTCATGATTGGGTGATTAGCCAGGTTTTAGCTTCAGATCAGGGCTTTGATTCCTAAATCTATTTTTACATGTGTATAGTATAAAGTCTGATTGTTCCAAGATGATAGTGTAGTTTATATTTACTAAATGTTCATCCAATGACATAAAGACACACTGTTGCCTTTTGCAGTCTAACGTAGGTGTTTGGGGTTTTTTAATTTACCCAACTTTAACAAAAAAAAAAAAAATGTTTCTCTGACTTAGTTGTGAGCTGACAGCATGATTCTGCAACTATTCAATGCAATAATGCTTGTTAATAATTCCTGTTCAAGGTCCCGATTTAAATCAGGGCTTTGGGGAGAATCTGGCACCGCCAAAACTGCATTTAGTTTAATCTGGACCTGGAGTCTTTAAAGTGCCCAACATGATTATTTGCTGGAACCACAGAGTACAACATTCATTATAGTAAAGTGAGGTGAATTGGGTGTTTGGTAAAATCTCATCCAATTCTTATTCTTAATTCTTATTCTTATCTTATTCTTATTTTTATTTTCATGTCTATTTAAGCGTAATTTATGACAGTATGTTTGCACTGAAACACCGCAGCAATTTCCTAATGTTGTAAACCTGGTCAACATTTGGCAATAAAACCCTTTCAGCGATCGTGGCTCAAGAGTTGGGAGTTCGCCTTGTAATCGGAAGGTTGCCGGTTCGAGCCCCGGCTCGGACAGTCTCGGTCGTTGTGTCCTTGGGCAAGACACTTCACCCGTTGCCTACTGGTGGTGGTCAGAGGGCCAGGTGGCGCCAGTGTCCGGCAGCCTCGCCTCTGTCAGTGCGCCCCAGGGTGGCTGTGGCTACAATGTAGCTTGCCATCACCAGTGTGTGAATGGGTGGATGACTGGATATGTAAAGCGCTTTGGGGTCCTTAGGGACTAGTAAAGCGCTATATAAATACAGGCCATTTACCATTTCTGATTCTGAATTCATTTTTTGCAAAGAGGGAAATGTGATTGCTGCAACGGTCATGTACACCCTGTTTCTGCCTTTCCTAGTCAGCTACATACACACTCACACTTGCATATATACTAACAGAAAACACATGCTTGCATGTACATACTTCCATATGTGTATGACACATTAAAACTAAGCTTTGCGCTGGAGAATGGACGTTTTAATCAAAAAGACCAAGAGCTGGACAGGTGCGCAATCACAGCACAGTGTTACAAATGGATACTGTTAGGGTGTGTGTGCTATTCAACTGCTGTACTGACATCTCTGAAACTTTTCATCATATAAGTGATAAAAACTGCAAAGTTCACTGCAATAGTACATCTATACTGGTGTATTTGTATTCCAGGTTGTGTAAGGATGTGCACAAGTTGGTAGTCTAACCTTTTCAAATCCTGATTTCTGGGAAACAGTCCTTTAAAGACTATTTAAAGACTATTAAGATAACGGTGTGTTATTATCTTGATTTTCATTAAAGTTTCATTAAACTGTGAGAAAATCAACAAGCAACAACAAGTAGTAATTTGCACATTTCATTCTGAACTAGCAGCTGAGATGTTAATACTCCACCACTCGCACATCAATACTATGCATGAGGACACACAAAGAGACAGGTTAAAACAAAAGTTACCGGAAAGCCTGCTCGTCCAGGAGGACCCTGAAAAAAGCACGAGACAAAATTAGTATGACAAGAAGAGTACATTTTACAGACAAAATTAACATAATGAAAGACACCTGCACTTAATCAGGCCAGAATAAAATCAGTAGTAATGACTGGAGGGGCTGTTTACTACCTTACGGCAAGGGAATCGTTTATTTTGGCCTGTTCACTGACAGCACAAAGTATCCTGCTGATGCACTGACATCACAACATTCAATGAATTAAAAAAAAAAGTTTAACTGTTTGAACATAAGTTTTAATGTAAAACAACAGTTTTCACCACATAGCCTCATGCAAGGGTTGTTTTTGGAAGAACTTGTAGTTTTCATGCTTCTGCAAAACAAAGCCCTCTGAGATCTCCTTGACTGCCCTTGCTCATCTTGTTATTCAGCTAATCCAAGCTACAATGGAGGTTTCCAGCATAGTGACTTCCATTAAAAACAAATCACAAGGAACTAGAATACAATGGCTTTTATTTATGGGCTGGGACTAAGAACAAGAGGGAGCAAATTTTTAAAAAGTCAAGTGTGTTTTGCTTTCACAAAGGGAACGGAACTCAAATCAAGGCTTTTGAACAGCTCCAATAAAGAAAGAATACAAAACAAATTAGCTGGAAGTCAAAAGTGGAAAATTTTTTCTGTGTGACAAACAAGAGGACAGGAGACGCTGTTCCCCTCACATTAGTAACTCTGGATGGAAGAACACTTGTTGGATTTGATAATTGATTTGAAAGACCAGTTTGCATTAGGAATTTTAAGTGGCTTAAATATTGAGAGTAAAAAGTATCATCTATCATCAGCTATGGCTGGTTCGATCCCCAGCTCTGTCTGTCTTGGTTGTTGTGTCCTTGGGCAAGACACTTCACCTGCCGCCTACTGGTGATGGCCAGAGGGGCCGATGGCGCGATATGACAGCCTCGCCTCTGTCAGTCTGCCCCAGGGCAGCTGTGGCTACAACTGTAGCTGCCTCCACCAATGTGTGAATGTGAGCGTGAATGAATAGTGGAAATGTAAAGTGCTTTGAGGGTCTCATAAAGCACTATATAAATGCAATCCATTATTATTATTGTTAAGCGAAGCAAAACTGTCAGAAAAGTCAACCTTTACTCAACTCATTCTCCTTCCTCTACGTCCATACCATTGATTCTTAAATGTTGAATTCTCTGGCAGCTGCTCTATTCTCATGTTCTGGACCTGAAAACAGGGTTTGATCTTTGCTTTCATCCTATAATACTGGACTTTTCTACAAAGGTTTCAACTTTTAGAGTGTTTAAACAAGAGATAAAAGTGTGAAAATGTTTTTGCCTGTAGTGAGGGGTTTTACAGCCTTAAAACATCTATAATAATTGTAAAAAATAAAGTTGGCTACTTCGCAGATTTCCCCTGTCACGGGTTATTTTTAGAACGTAACTCCCACGATAAATGAGGGAACACTGTATACCACTACAAGTCTCTCCTGGGTTCCTTAAATATTGGGGCATGAAACATGCTTTTTCTTAAAAAGCCATTAGTCCCATTAGGGCCTTCAGAGTATTATTATCGAACCACTGTGAGTTTAGAGAGTGTAATTAAAAGTGCTATAAAACACAATTAATGTGGAAAAACACCATTAAAGAGTCAGAACCAAAACAATCTGTAGCTAGTCCAAAATCAACAGGGTTGAACAGAACAATACTAATCATGAAATTACCAAACTGAAATGATACAATACTAAAGTCCTTTCATTTTTCTTATGAGGAAGCTGATACAGATATTGTCGAGAGTGTATGAAGATTGGTTGGTTAAGGATGTCTGTGAAGGTTCTCAGTCATCCAGGTCATAGTGATCTAAGGAGCTTGGAAAGAAAGCAACTGGACTTCTTTAAGTTTCTTGAAGACATTTCAACTCTTATCCGAGAAGCTTCTTCAGTTCTAAAACCAAATGATGGTTAGCCCCAGATTATTAGCCTTAGTGGGAGTTGGCCCTAATCAGGGTTGTTGACCCACTATTGATCATGTGCTTTATCACATGAGCCAAGATGTGAAAAGGGCGTGGAGTATTATTAGCAGAGGTTTCAGGTGAAACCATTGTGAGACCTTGCCTCACCCTATCATTTGAATTTTTAAGATCAGCAGACACAAGATCTGAGTGGACGCTAAGGCATCTGCGAAAGGATCTAAAAATTAGATTATAGATGGCAGGCGGCTGGTGTCGTAAGCCCCGCCCTCTGTTCAAAGATGATCGTTCACAGTGGACATAGATGACTTCTTTCACTCCTCTTTCAAACCATCTGTCTTCTCTGTCCAAATTGTGAACACTGGCATTTTCAAAGAGTGACCTTTGTCCTTTAGATGCAGATGGACAGCTGAGTCTTGTGACTGTGTGGTTTTTCAAATGTAGAGGTCTGAGCCCTCGTCGCTGCATTGCATACTGTAGCGTTGTTATGTTGATAAAACCAGTCGTTACCACACAGATGAGGGCCCTCAGTCATGAGTGATGCTCTTTGCAACATCTGGACATAGCCAGCAGCTACTTGATGCCCCTGCACCTCCTGAAGCTCCATTGCTCAACTGAAGGAAATTATGGCATCCCCTCCACTGTGGAGCATAGAGAACATCTCAGATGGGATCTGCTTGTCATGCCAGTAACGTTGGAAGCCATCAGAACCATCAAGGTTACATTTGTTCTCATTAGACAATAAAACTTTCTTCTACCTTTCAATGTCCCATGTTTGGTGCTCTCTTACAAAGTCCAAACGGTGAGTTCTGCAGCGTTCAAGGAGACGAGGCCTTTGAAGACGTTTTTTGTTTTTGAGGCCCTTCAAGTCTCAGATGCCATCTGATAGTTATGGGCCACAGTTGGCACCAGAAACGCCCTTAATTTGGGTTGAGGATTGTCCAGTGTCTTGACGGAGAGCCAGTTGGATCCTCGGCTCTGTGCTGGTGAGATTTTTTTGGGTCTTCCTCTTGACTTTTTTGTTCCATAACCCTCAGGATCATTTAAGAAATTCCAAATGACTGTCTTACTTCCCATCTCAGCAGCGATGGTGCGCTGAGAGAGACCCTGCTTTTGCAGTTCAACAACCCGACATTCAAAAAGGGAACATTTGTTTGCCATCAGAACGTCATGATAGTGTGACTACCTGACAGAAAATGACAACAAATCCACATTCTTGCACAGATTTGGCCTTTTAAAGCATGTGGTCCTAAACTTTTGATCTGCTGTAAAACAGCCTGTTTCACTCCCATTTCTTCTTGTTGCATGTTGAAGTTCTACTTGGAACCTTGTTAAGATCCAAACATTAAAAATATGAATCATTTTTCAACTGATCTTGAACTTTTGACCAGGACTGTATTAACAATTGAATCCATTGGCAACAAGTCAAGGTTCAGTATCTTGCACATGAATGCTTGCAGACGGGAGCAGCCAACCTTCCTATTAGTATGTTTTGATGCATGCTCAATCATCCAGGTAAGGAAATCCCAATAACAATGATTCTGTTCATCTGGACGTAGCGTTTTGTCACCCATCTAAGTGACTTCTGCAGGTTGCCAACCTTATAAACAGGACATTTGCATAAGGACTGAAACCAGCCCACTAATTGAACAATGGGCTGTGAGGTCAGTTCCTTGATCATTAATATTCAAATTGCCATGACCACTGATCAATGGTCATGAGTACCATTGACAGAGAGTTGAGCAATGGCTGCAATCACAGCATTGTAAGATGGTGACAGATGGACCCTTAGGCCCCTCCTCCATTCAGAGATTGTCTTTCCCTTTTCACGTAAATGGCCTCCTTGACTCCAAACCAGCGTTCCTCCCTGTCCAGGATGTGTACATCCTCATCATTGAAAGAGTGTCCACTGGCCTGTAGGTGTAAATAGACTGCAGAGTCCTGACGAGGTAGCTCTTCTGTGTTCACCGATCAATAATCAGCGGTGTTAATGCCTTACAATTAAGCCATTAACTCCAATATTCCTCTGGTTCTCACTCTTCATCCCAAAATCTAACTACTCTCTGCCTCTGTTGAAGTGTCTCAAGTCAGTGATCCTGCACATCATGCCCACGTCCCAGTC
This sequence comes from Simochromis diagramma, assembly GCF_900408965.1. Classification (NCBI taxonomy): domain Eukaryota; kingdom Metazoa; phylum Chordata; class Actinopteri; order Cichliformes; family Cichlidae; genus Simochromis; species Simochromis diagramma. The sequence continues at coordinate 1,477,107 of NW_024386892.1, forward strand.
TACACACACCCCCGCCTTTTCATTGTTACTCTTGTGTTTACAATAAAACTCATGAAATCGATTACTGTCTTCTGTTTGGTGTCTCAGCGTTTGACACTAAACTAACCTCGTGTGCAGTTTATGCTTCAGTTCTCTGCAGTGAAAGCTACTGAATGTATGAACAGTGGGGAAAAGTAACATCAACAGAAGTAGCTGAAGATGTTGCTAAAGCTGGAAGCAGTAATTATTACATCCATCCATCTTCATCTGCTTATCCAGTTCAAAGTCATGTTGGTACTGGAACCTATGCCGGTGGCTAATTGTGTTATACATTTCCTGTGTTGTGGTTTTGCAATATTTCAGTCTTCTTTCCTTGTTTGGAGTCATGTTTTTCATGACTTTGTAAAGCTCTAATTTCTCTGTGGGTGCTAAAATACTTCTTTATCTAAAACATACGAGTTTTCCTTTTAATCAAAGCTTCAGTTTCAACTATTTGCCTGCATTCAGCTTTTCCTGCACAGACCTGCCAAGGGCCACAGGTCTAAGCTCCTTTATCATCAGTACTGTTAAAGTATGTGGACAGGCAGAAGTTACACAATGAAACTACAGATTACCACCGTATCCAGTCAAGCTTTACTGTCAGCAGATGTGTTCCAGGGGATTGTCCGTTTCATCTACTTGTCACCAAAATGTAAAAATAATCACTTTGAGTCACTTCATCATGTGGAGGTCACACAGCATCTGGTGTACTTACTGGAGGTCCTGCAAGACAGAGGGAGAAAGAGAGAGTGCTAAGTTTTTATGCAACCATGACAAAGATTCCAGTTAACCCAACAATGGTGTGCAACCAAAATACGTTTCTTAGAGTTGAGTATGAGCAGTGGAGCAACAATGCACTTTTCATGGAAGACTCAAGGTAACTCAAGTAAAAATATCTTTCTGCAGTGGATTCACACTTCAGTGTTAAATCTGTGCCATAATCCTCAGCATGCATACAAGATGTGACTAAATGTCACTGTTCACACGCTAAGGTATACATGGTGACAATGGCATTAGCTCCTTGTGTAGGCTACATCACAGGCTCTACGTAGTTCACCACAACAGTAGGAACCAGGCTTTTAGTTACACTTTTTATTGTCTGGCATGTTTCTGACATAAAATGAAACAAATGCTTGTTAAAAACTCCAAAATAATGTAACTGATTTTTCTATGAGATAATCAAACATAACTTCTTGTCACTTTTCAACACCACAAGACGCCAATTATTGAGTTGTTTTCTGTCTAGTTACAGCAGTGGCACATGAACACTTTAATCTGTACACAAGTAACCAGATTAACAAGAAATCAAATGCTTCATGTAAACATTCAGAAGATTTTGGTCCGATCACACGTCACCGTTTTCTTCTAAACAAAGCGGATGAGTTATACCAATCGGTAATCAATAGATAAATTTAAAAAATCTTTTGGCAATGCAAATAAGATTGATTGGTCAAAAATAGCATTTCTTTAGGGTCTCTAACCCTGTTTACGGAAACCTAGTGCATGTAATATAAAATACTCAAACATCAAGTGAATTTCTCATTGTCCACACATGGTAAAATTATTACGAAAATTCAACCCTTTCAGATTGTGCCAAGTTAATAAACTCGCATCACAGCCTGTCAGCTTTCAAACAGCCATAAAACAGGCCTTTCACAAAAATCGAATTATGTAGAAAGAGCCTGGGATCATTCAACAGAAAGTTACGACCAAAACCAGACACGGGTCACTGAAGACGTCGTCATGAGAGCCACAGCAAGATGAGGAAAACTCTCTGTGAAATGCAAATCCTCACTATTATTCAATCGATGTGCTCCTCAGACTACTCCATCCATACTTGGGTGCCTGCTGTCAGTGAAATTCAAATCCATACGAATTAAATACAATGGAAACAGACAGTTTAGGGTCTAAAATATACTGTTTATGTTGAGGAAATGATGACATTAAGTCACACCAGTTTACAGTTTGAAGCTCGCATAAGAAGATGTTGTTTAAAAGGTTCCCCACTATTTTCTGTTACCATTGTGGCAACACAGCATGCAGACTGGTAGCCACCCCAAAGCTAAGGCATTACAGCAATTTAAAAAGTCTTACTCTATCCTTCGCATGGCATCACAGTACACCACTCTCATTTCACACTGAATGTTTGGTCCACACAGGCAGCTTTATATTCTCACAGCTTTCACAAAGTCCTGCGTGTGTGTCTTCATCTAATTACAGGGACTACGTCAGAAAAATAATTGCATCTTTTCAGGGATGCAGAACAGACAGTGACAGCTCACTAAAATCACAGCAAACACCGTCAGCAGGTCTACATTTAAAACTAAACATTGTACTAAATAGTGAATAACGTAAATGCTTTATGACTTTCTCCTATTACAGGGGTCTGACAGAATAAATGTTGCTAATTTGTTATTTGCTAAGTGAATAACGTATTTTAAGAGACATAATTTTACATTTTTTAAAAATTAGAGATATTTCATAAATCAACATCACATCATGTAATGTTGATTTATGAAATTTCATAACTTGAATTCCTACGATTTGATATGATGATATTTGATTAATATTTTCTTTAGTTTTAAGTTAACTTCAGTTAAAACTGCATCATTTAGGGCCACAAAGAGCCAACTGTTGCATACTGTAAACACCCAGACCCTTTAAATTTAGAGGATTTTCTATTATGATATGAGATCTGGGTAATAAAGTCAAATTACGGCTGCTCCAGTCATTCCTACGATTGTGTTCCACATTTTTAAGGTTACCCTTTACCTCCCTCTCTCTATTTAAGGGTGTGGAAAGCAAACACGAAGGCAAGATTCTTGTTGCATTCTGGCCTGCCATCACATCCTGTTGGCTGGACCCACTCACCCAGGGGACATAGTGTAGAGCACCTTGATCCAAAGGCACTTTGAAAGGCCTGGGGAAGTGGGCTCAAATATAGCACATGAAGTGGCGCCCGTCAAACGAGCTCTGGGCACAACATGAAACAAAGTTTACAGTCATAAACAAACACACACACACACACACACACACACACACACAAAAAGTGGAATTTATTTGACTGCATTGATATCATATTCCAAGCCTTGTCCTCTGCTGGGTTTAATCCCAACTATTGCTAACACCTGTTGTTTATGCTTATGTAAAAGCAGTGGCGGTTAGCTATGGTCAGAAATAACGATCTAATATTGCCCACCAGCGTTCAGATTCACAGGTGTTTCCCTTTCCCTTGTCTTATTAGACTCAGTCATTTACTGAAAAGGAAGTCTTTCAAGTTCTTAAAGTAACTACGCAAAAATACTGAGACTTGCTGCTATAATAAGATTTAAAACCATTACAAATATTGCCCAGTGCGCCCTGGTGTTTAGTTTGAGAAAATGTGCATAATTCAACACTTTACCTTAATAAAATCCCTTTATTCTCAGTTTATTGTTGTTTGATAACAAGTAATATGATGACTCTCTGTCCCAGAATATTGACCCAAGAATAGCCTGTGCAGTTTCAGTTGTCTAAATATCCAGATCCAAAAACCCACTTCCACTCCTGATATACCCTGTAGATCCACTGTTTCTCCCGTCAAGCCACACAGTAGCAGCCATTTTTTGTTGGGCACTTCCTTTGCTCTTTCCCACCATCTGGTTGCCTTTATTTTCACCAGCTTCACTGGTCGGTAACCTGGTGTGTCATGCACTCGTTGCTATAACAAGATTTAAAACCATTACAAACTGGGGTCCTAATGAACTGTACTGTTGGAGATGTTGGTCTATGTTACTAAATCCCACTGACATCAAAGGTGAAACAAAGTGAAAAGCCTGTTTGTGTAATCACCCTCACAGCCAACCAATGATCACTCAACTACACATTTACAGATCTTTACATTTCTGCTTTGTTAATTCACTTTCATGCTTAAAGGATTTTCTGCAGCAGTTGTCTAAACAGTGAACGTCTGTCAGCCTAACTCAGTAAAACGACTCCATTTCTTTTGCTCCTTTTTCTGAAATCCCTACAGCCCATACACCCCTGAACATTTGAATCAAATCACAACTACACTTCCCTCAAAGTGTTTATTATGTGAGGGATATGTCCTACAATAATACATAGAAATCAACAAACCTATGACCTGCTTTGGTGAAAATGACAAGAAAAAAAAACTAGAAAATATGATAAAGAAGCAGAGCAAATGTTACTGTGTAACTAGTCTGTAAGGAAAACATTAAAACAGAAGTAACCATCAGATTGTATTATGTGAAGCAAATGGCACCCTCGCTTTTAACAGGACGAGACTCAACCTGGTATTTAATCCAGGAATTTACAGGCTCAGTGCAGCAGTGAGTCAAAGCAACAGACACTCTACAGACATTATTAAACAACAGTGTTTACGTCACCCCACTCTCAGGGATTACACCAGCACACCACTCACATTCTCGCTTGGACTAAACTTGTAGTTAGACACTGGTGCACGATGGCTGAACTATCTCTGTGAGTCACATCAGATATTTAATACCTCTTTACTTAAAATCAAGAACTCTGTTAACTGGGGATTGTATTTAGAAAACAATGACCTGCCAGTAATATCTCCAAGTGTTCTTTGGGAAGGTGGAAAGGTAGTGTCGTGGGACAAAACAATATCTCACTGTTCTCATAAGAAAAATGAAGCAAAAATTAGAATTAGAAAAAAAAATTGAATCTGCCTGGCCTTCCTCACCACACAAACATATAATTTGCATCCCGAGAAACTAAAACTAGAGTTAAATGACATAATTCAGGAGAAAAAACACTTTCTAGTTCAAAAGACTCAAACGTCTCTAAATTATCATGGAAAAATAAACCATCACCAATAGGTGTAAAAACTCCACAAAAGTCAAAACACGACGGAGGTCTAGAACATTTTTACTACTATTTCTCTTCTTATAGATGTTTCAGATTGGATCTAATCAAGTTTGCTCGACAGCCCATGGCCGGACCTAGAATGAGCTTTCTGTGATAAAGTAAAAATCTCTAATCTGCCTGTCATAATCCCAAGTATTAATGATCATAACTGCTTTAAAGCCTTAATATAAACACCTCTCTGACAGGCTGGTGGGAATTTCTTCCACCAGAAAATCTTCCCTGATTCACTGTAAACTTAGAGCCATTTGGACAATCCAGATATGTGCCAGAGAAAGAAAAAGCAAAAATGGTACGAAAAAAGAATAAAAATGTTATTCAAGATGGAAACTTGATTTCATTTCAGTAGGTTTCTTAAACACAAACAAATGAAATACATAATTCAGGAGAGATTTAATCTCAGCCAACTTTTTAAAATGTCAGTGCCCCCAACTCATCATTCAATCTCCCTCCCAACCACAGAGTGGGAGCAAGATCTTTTCATCGATCCAGATTTAAACTTCTGGACACAAATAAGTTTTTGTGTAGACAGGTTTGACACAATACTCTGACCATTATTCTGCTGCTACATCTGCTGGACACGAGAAGTTTAAAAAGACAAAACCAAACTGACAAGGCTCACAATGAACTGTCATTGACTCGTTTATGTGAACAAATATGTACAAAAGAACTTCCACACACAGTGAAAGACAGAAAGATGTAAGAGATTTTACCCAAAACGTCCAAGGAAAATGGATTTTTCTCAGCACCTTTGGCCAGGAAGCACCCAACTCCCACAGTGTAACCCAAGAGGGCCTCATTTGCTATAAAATAACCTTCAGGAGTCCACAGCCCTGCGTCATGAAAACCAATGTGTTATACAGCTTGCACTTCCTTTGTACAATGTTACCAACCAAAGGATGTGGTACAGAGGAAAATGGAAAGTCAAGCAAAGACAGATGTTTGGATACAGAGAAATAGGGACGTAATTCTTCCACTTTCATGTTTTCGTATCATTAAGGTGGATTCAAATCTATCCTGTGTGGATTGGAGGCGTTCCCCAAAGCGATGGGGTGAAGAGGCATGGAGTCACTGCAAAGTAAAGCAGAAATATGTAAACAGACTTAGTTAACAAGTGTCTTTCTTAATGCTTGAATACACTCTGTAATAATAGGATGAGCACATGGCAGGTGTTATATAAGCAGACACCAGAGGATCGGGATTAGTCGTCTCTAATGCGCTGAAGACATTCTGGAATTTCCTGAGTTGTGCCGTGGTGTTAACTCGCAGGTGAACGTAAACAGTGGCCAAAAACACGGCAAACTCTCTCCACAGATAATAGGGATGGACGTTAATCAGTTTAAACTGGCAATGCTCAGAAACAGTCTGTTTATTTAGTGATAGCAATGACGATGAAAGCGACATCCTCAAAACTGGAGCAGTGGACTACGTAAAAAGGGCAGGGGTGTGTGTTCGTGGTCACGCCCAGCAGGTGTGCGGGCGCCAGTATAACGCAGCTCCCTCAAGCAGGAACTTTGGTTTCATTTAAATTTTCAACGGGAGGAAGTGCAGCCAGGTCGGCCATCATTTCTACAGTCATTGGTTTCACCACAGTTTGGTCACGTGACCGACTCTCTAGCCTGGCGGGCAAAACATTACTCCATCGTGATGACCAATAGCGGACAGATCAAAAGTTTTTTTTTCTCACCTGTCTCAGTCCAAGACTACTGTGTCATCTATGATGAGAGCATATCCAAAGATATGAACTTACACATTTGGGGGTCTTGTGATCCACATCTGACCTGTAAGGCAGGGTTAGGAGGTGTGTTCACACGTTGGTGACATAATCTACGCTATTCTAGCATCTCTGATAGCACAGCAACCATATGTCGATTCGGCTACGTTAAACTGTAAGACGCTCAAAGGATGGCTGGAGGGCAAAGGAACAAAGGACTGGTGGGCGTGTCCCAGTAGCTCTGATGTCACAGCTGCATGTTGTGTGAAAGCCAGGTTACCATGAAAATTAGAGCACAGCACTCTCTTATTTCCCGCTGGGCTGTAATCCTGGCTCTTAGTTCATCCTGAGACTGTACCAGCAAGAGGCTGGATGGCAGTGGTCGGCTAGCATGAGGCAGCCCTCTCTTACCTCCCGGTGCGCACTCCTATATATTTTTAATAGTTTCAGTCTATGAGCGTCATCTTGATAGAAATCAAAATTACACATTAAACAACATTTTTTAACTCAATAACCTCAAAAAAGTCTTACTGTAGCTGTGAAATGTTCTGAATAAGAGATAAGAGATAATAAATTGGAATTTTACGTAAGTCACTTATCATCAGTCAATAATGTTGGAGTCACGTAACACTAACAGGAAAAGCGAGCAGGTATAATGTATAATGGACACATATTTAGACTAACAATGAGTGACTCAGTGAGAATCATTAGCTAACATTAACATTACAGTAAGGTTCAGAAGTAAGAAAATTCTTTTTTATTGCACCTTTAAAGCTACAGATCACAAAGTGCTCCACATCATATGAAAACAATGAAAAGTAAATAAGCAATACAATACAAGCTAATGCTACTCAAATGCCAGTTTAAAAAGTGTCTTCAGCTGCTTTTTGAAACAGTCCACTAAGCTCACAGACTGAAGACTGGAAAGCAGAGATGTCCAAACAGTGGGGACGCCAAAATAAAGGCTCAGCCTCCTTTAGTTTTTAGTGTAGCTTTGGGGATGGACAACAAGATCAAAACACCGAAGAGTCTGACTGGAAAACTCTGCTAACACAGAACAACCAAAAACGCTGGCTCCATCTGCTCATATCTGTCTTTATATCTTTCAGTGCTGTGGCACATATCACAGCCTGAGGACCAACGTGTCTGGAACCTCAGTCTCCCATGCAACATAAGACATTGTTGTGCCAAGTTTAACAATGATGTGGTGTGAGGATTTAAAGGAGCAATTCATTTTTAAATTGAGTTACCAGGCAGGAAAAATGGTAGCTGACAGACTGCACTATTCAAGCTATTAAAACAGAAGCTTAGGCAGAAAGATAGAGACAGAGACAGGGAGGGAGAGAGTGCAGAAAAACCCTAACAACGGTTTTACCATATGTGGGATGTTGGTTTTTCTCCAGCCTGACACTCTGCACTGCTCTGAACGTGAAAACTGAAAAACAATCTTTCCCTGTGAGATTCTGCCTCCAGTCAGTCAGATTCAAACTAAACCAAACTGTGCAACAGAAAGAACATATAAGAGAGTTTCACTGCAAACTCCACATACTGGAACAGATCATTCTACATGGTGTCATGAAAAGTGAATGGATAATAATTAAACTGGAGTCCATACGATGAGGAGAAAACGCCCCCCTGGCACAACTCTGTGCACTTTATAAATACACTGAACAAAAATATAAATGCAACACTTTTGTTTTTGCTCCCATTTTCCATGAGCTGAACTTAAAGATCTGAAACATTTTCTACAAACACAAAGGAGCCATGACTGTCAAATATAGTTCAAAAATCTGTCTAAATCTGTGTTAGTGAGAACTTCTCGTTCGCCGAGATCATCCATCCCACCTCACAGGTGTGGCATGTCAAGGTGCTGATTGGACAGCATGAATATCGCACAGGTGTGCCTGAGACTGCCCACAATAAAAGCCCACTCTGAAATATGCAGTATGATCACACAGCACAATGCTACAGATGTCGCAAAACCAGTCAGTATCTGGTGTGGCCACCATTTGGCTCACACAGTGCAACACATCCAATGGAGATGTGTTGCCTGCGTGAGGCAAATGGTGTGCATTGGGCATAGAGTTGATCAGGCTGTTGATTGTTGGTCCACTCCTCTTCAATACTTGTGCAAAGTTGCTGAATATTGGCAGGAACTGGAACACGCTGTCGTATACGCCGAGCCGAGCGTCCCAAACATGTCTGGTGAGTATGCTGACCATGCAAGAACTGGGATGTTTTCAGCTTCCAAGGAATTGTGTACAGATCCTTGCAATATGGGGCCGTGCATTATCATGCTGTAACATGAGCTTATGGTCATGGATAAATGATAACCCCACCGCCACCATGGGCCACTCAATCCACAATGCTGACGTCAGCAAACTGCTCATCCACACAACGCCACAAGCTGTCTGCCATCTGCCCTGCACAGTAAAAACATCTGTCAACAAAACACCTCTCCAACGTGGCAGACGCCATCAAATGAGAGCATTCGCCCACTCAAGGTGGTTAAAGTGACAAACTGCAGTCAGGTCCAGACCCCGATGAGGACCACGAGCATGCAGATGAGCTTCCCTGAGACGGTTTCTGACAGTTTTTGCAGAAATTCTTTGGTTATGCAAACCGATTGTTGCTGCAGCTGTCTGGGTGGCTGGTCTCCACCTGGTCAACCTTGCTGGATGTGGAGGTCCTGGGCTGGTGTGGTTACATGTGGTCTGCGATTGTGAGGCCGATTGATGTACTGCCAAATTCTCTGAAACACCTTTGAAGATGGCTTATGGCAGAGAAATGAACGTTCATTTCACAGGCAACAGTTCTGGTTGACATTCCTGCAGTCAGCATGCCAATGGCACGCTCCCTCAAAAGCTGCGACATCTGTAGCATTGTGCTGTGTGATCAAACTGCATATTTCAGAGTGGGCTTTTATTGTGGGCAGTCTCAGGCACACCTGTGCGATATTCATGCTGTCCAATCAGCACACCTGTGAGGTGGGATGGATTTTCTCGGCGAACGAGAAGTTCTCACTAACACAGATTTAGACAGATTTGTGAACAATATTTGACAGTCATGGCTCCTTTGTGTTTGTAGAAAATGTTTCAGATCTTTAAGTTTAGCTCATGGAAAATGGGAGCAAAAACAAAAGTGTTGCATGTATATTTTTGTTCAGTGTAGTTTGGCTACCTCTGCCCTCCCACGTCGTCGTGTTTCAGTGAGATCAAAGCAAAGGTTGCATTTCATCTTCTGTAGATACACAAGAAAACCTTTTCTTAAAACATCAAACTTCTTAAAAAAAGAAAAGAAAAACAAAGTGGGGGCCACTGTAAACCTGGACTCCTGTCAGGTTTCAGAAGGGTTGTGAAAAGCTGGGACTACCAAATCACTCACTGCAATCTTGCGTAGGGCTTGGAAATCAAAATGATATAACACTAATGCTACAAGAAAAACAAGAGCCTGGTTATTGGGCTTATTTTATTAGATAACTGTAGCGGGTGTGGTTTGTGGCTCCGCGGCAGGGGGGAGGTGGTGTCTGGCTTCAGGGGCAGTGCTCGGGGAGGCAAGCCGGCACAGCTGGTAATAATTGTTTAATCTTGCCTTCCTGATTTAGTAGCACGCTGGGATCTCGAGAGGACAAAGGATGTGCAGAGTGGCAGTGTGCAGAGTAACGAGCACTGTAAATAAAAAGAATTCACAACTGTGTGTGTGCTGTTGTGGGTGTGGTGGTAACTGATAGGTGTTACAGTGGTGCCCAGCTGCCCACAACAACATGTCTGACCTACAACAACGGTGGCTTTGACAGTAAACAGAAACTTTATTAAACTGTAGAAAGAGTAGCTGAGAGCCGGTCTGTGGCTCCACTGCAGAGGAGGTTGGTGCAGTGAGTTCAGAGGGCAGTGCCAGGGAGGCTGCCAGGACAGCTGGGGCTGATTGGCTAATCAAGCTCTTCCTATATTTTGGGAGATCGCTGGTACTGGAGGAGAGAGTTGTGCTGGGAGCAAGACAGCTGAAAACTGCACCAGTAGTCTGATCAAGTGAGCACTATAAATTAAACGGCACCAACGCTGCAACATTGTGTACACGTCGGGTCCTTTAGTCACACAGTCCAGTGTAACAGTGCAATTTAGCATTTCTGTGTTTGCTGTAATCAAACCCTAACAGCAGGAAAACGTGTTCTGATTCGTCAGTTAGCTTTTTTTGTTATTTGAATTATTTCATATCCATCAATTAAGCCAGAGTCCCCAGAAAGAACCCACCCAAACATGGACGAACATGCAAACTCCACACAGGGAGGCCCCAAAAAGATGGTGGAGTCGAGCACCTTCATGCTGTGAGTGCTAACCACTGTGCTGCCTGAAACGATGGCATAAATACTGAATAATAACGATGATGTTACATCCTCTGAACTCACATGCACATGTAAAATACCGGGCACAAACAGTTAAACTGATGTTCGCCTGAAAATTCAGTTGAATTCAGTTTATATAGTGCCAAATCACAACAATGGCCATCTCAGGGCCGTGCACACGGTAAGGTGGAGACCCTGTAACAGAGAAAACCCCGAATTTATTATGTAAAAACTATAAATACAGCAATCTGTTTCCAACCTTCCACCTAACTACTGTATCTAATGTGGCTTAAGAACTAATTCAACATTCAATAAATATCTATGTATTACTTTGTGCAGTTGTCCACAGCAGGAACAGCTAACATATCAAACATGATGGAGATATTTCATCACCATCTTGTTACCCAAAGCTTGTCTGCAAGTCTGGAATGATAATAATAAAAAAAAAAATCAGGCTCTTATTGAAAGGCTGAGAATCTGCCCATTTGCTAATTTTAACTAGAAAAACACTCAAGAACACTTTACAATAACAAAAGCACAGTATGGATGAAATACCAGTTGAACCCATCACAGAATTAAAAGACAATACATCATAAATTTAAAATCAAAAGAATAGGCAAGCTTAAAAAGATGTATGTTAAAGACAGGGATCAATGCTGAGAGATCCAACGACGAGGGGCCACTCGGCTGAACTCGCTAAAGTTCACATAGTATAATAAAGGTAACAGAGGAGGAGGGTCTCGGAGTACAGGAAGGAGAGGTGTATGTGAGAAGATCAGTGATTTGGAGGTGTGAGATTATAGACAGATGTGAAAGTAAGAGGCTGAATAAGCAAAGCTGTTAGAGGACAGGAATAATACGTTCTGTGGAAAGGTTCTGGTAATCACATGAGGGGCTGCATTTTGGACCAGTCTTTGGAGACGTTCATGTGGTAGGACAGAGGGGATAGAATTACAATAATCAATGCGAGATGTAACCAGAGCATGTTCAAGAACACTGTAAGCTGTGAAGGGTGCAGCCGACTAATATCACGTAGATGGAAATGTGCAGACTGAGTCATATTATTGATACATCATCTCTTAGCTGGGTGGAAGGACAGATTTGAGAACTGGGAATGCAGAGTGAGAATTGATCCCATTTATCCAGAACACTTTGGGTTCCTATCAGAAGAACCTCTGTTTAACTTGAGAAAATTAGCAGACAGCCACAATTTAGTCTCACGTAAGCAGTCGGAGACAAAAGAAGGTGGAAAGGTCAGGTTAGGCAGAGTGGCATGAGAATGAAAATGAATGCCAGGGTTCCCAAAATGTGACCGAAAGGTGAAAGATAAATAAATCCAAGGGAGCCGTCAGGAACACCACTGAGAACTGGACCAACTGTGATCTGAAGTCATTTAACTTCACTGACTGATTACGATCTGAGATCATATGTTGGCTTCCTGTTGAATCCAGAAGCAAAATCCTTCCTCCTTTGTATTATCAGGCTTCATCTTATCTTACAGACCAGATAGCCCGACTCCAACAGAGCACGCTCAGAATGCTGGCTTACTTTGAGTTTTCAGGCCCCTCTTCTGTGGGACCAGCTCCCAGCTTGGATTCAGGAGGCAGAAACTATCTATTAGGATTCAAGCTTTCCTTTTTAATAAAGCATATAGTTAGGGCTGGATCAGGTGACCCTGAATCCTGCCTCAGGTCTGCTGCAGTAGGTGTAGGCTGCTGGGGGACTCTGCTGGCTGACTGTTTCTTCTTCTGTTAGCCCCTTTCAGTCACATTGTGTTTGATTAATGTCTGGTTCTCTTCCACACCATGTCTTCTGTTTCGTCTCCCTCCCCTCACTGAGCCTGGTTTTACTAGTTTTCTTCCTGTTAAAATGACGTTTTTTCTTCCCACTGTCTCCAAAGTACTTGCTGATAGGAGGTCGTCTGATTCTTGGTCTCTATTATTGTGGGGTCGTGACCTATACCAGTATTCAGCGACTTGAGGTGACTGGTGTTGGGTTTCAGTGGTACAAAAATAACACTTAAGTGAAATTAACTGAATTAAATAATGTGACGTGCCAATGATACCAATGATACCAATGATACGGTGAGAGACTGTCAGAGGCGTAGCACAGCTATGGTTAACAGCCCACAGTGTGATGTTGACTAGAGCTGTCTCACTCCTGCCAAGTGTTCAAATAGATGACTCGAAGTAAGGTGAGAATAGAGCTGCACAGCAGCAGCTTTTCTAGACTGGGATGGTAAATTAGCATTTGGACTATAATTATTTAGACTGAAAGGGTTTCCGTCAAGTTTGTTAAGAGGTGGAATTATCACAGCTGTTTTAAGAGGTAGAGGAAAAAAGCCGGAGATTAGGGAAGAGTGAATAATGTCAGTTATCAAGAGAGCGAGGATAAATAGGATTTAGCCAACCTAGTGGGAAATGGGTCAAGGTGGCACGTAGATGGCTTATATTTCTTAATAAACCCAAATATTTCCTCAACCGTCAGACATATGAGATTAGAAAGGAAGGAAGAGGGGATCATACTGTGTAATTATGTGTGGAATTACCTGGCGGAGCCAGCTGCTGATGGATATGACTAATTTTAGGGTTGAAAAAGGCCAAATAATAATATTACACTAATAATAATAATAATAATAATAATAATAATAATAATGGATTGCATATATAAAGCACTTTTCGAGACCCTCAAAGCGCTTTACAATTCCACTATTCATTCACTCTCACATTCACACACTGGTGGAGGCAGCTACAGGTGTAGCCACAGCTGCCCTGGGGCAGACTGACAGAGGCGAGGCTGCCATATCGCACCATCGGCCCCTCTGGCCATCACCAGTAGGCGGTAGGTGAAGTGTCTTGCCCAAGGACACAATGACCGAGACTGTCCGAGCTGGGGCTCGAACCGGCAACCTTCCAATTACAAGACGAACTGCCAACTCTTGAGCCACGATCGCCCTACTCAGTACAATAAAACATGTACATCTTAGAACTATGGAAAAATACCAGGAGGTAACAGTTCAATATTCTTCATGTAGCGCCAACTAAGAACAACAGTCCTCCCAAAGGAACTTTATATTGTAAAGACCCTACAACAGAGAAAAACCTCAACAATCAAACGACCCACTATGGCCGAGCACTTTGCAACAGCGGTAAAGGAAAGTTACAGTAGGCAGAAATCTTCGCTCAGGCAGGGGCAGCTTTAAGTTTGTGTCTTTGAGTCCTGTGTTTGGGTCCAAGCCCTGCCTGCTACACAGCTCACCATGGCATGAAGTCTGATTTTATTCCTTTATAAGCCACTTCAATAAAGTCTTATAGGAGGAAGCTGACCCAGATGATTTAGCTCCCATATAAAAACCTCTCATCATTCAATGTCATTCAAATGAACAAATACAAAACCCTCCCACAAGAGGGAGAGATGCTCATAACAATAACAATAAAATTAGACAAAAATAGATGTAATACAAAGCATTCACTGTCATATCAGTTCAGCAATGACAGAGGAACACAAAATTATTCTTTTATGGTAACTGCAGTAGATGCCGAGTGTGTGCTGAACTCTGCAAGAGTTCATGTTTCCCTGTTGCCTCCTATGAAATGCGTTCCAAGGCTTTTCTGGTAGAATAATCAACTTTTGCAGCTTTTCCTAGAGCTTGCTTTAGTACTTAGTGATCAGAAAAACAGGAAGCTCGATGGATGAACTGGTGCATGGAGGACCACACCAGAGGTGGCTTTTCTGAAGTCTTGAAAGATAGATTGACATGAATATTTGCTTTGTAAAGACTTGGCTGAACTTTGTTTCCAGTCATATTTTGAACATGTTAAATCTGTGCCAGTACCACAGTGTTACACAACAATGCAACATGAGCACGTCAATAGAGCCTCATTCAGTTCACAAAAAACGCTTCAGTCTTCCCTCATTCCAGCGCTCCGACCTGCAGTAGTCAGCTTCAGGGCTGAGTCTCTGGAAAAGCCATAGAAATCCTGCCACATTCTTCAACTCACAGCAGAGACCTGACATGCTAACGTCTTTACAAGACAACAAGAAGCAAAGAAGTAGCTTATATGTGGGAATGCGCCACATTTTTGCAATACTGAGAGAAATCTTAGGCAGTCTGGATCCATGTTCATGTTCAAATAACAAAGATTCCTTTCAAGGAAGAAAACGAGTTTGTTTTTATAGACTGGATAAAATCTGTTTTACAGTTCATTAAGAAACAGAAGTTAGCTTTATAGCACACTACCCTCTGTTTTTACAGGTATCACAAACTGGCAGAATATGAGCTGCAAGAAGGGTAATTTAAATGCTGAAACAAGATTTACCAATATAACAGGGGACATGGACAGTTAGTCTATTTCATTATGTTTAAAATGCTTCTTACAGGTTTCTCTGTCTGAATTAAATAACTTTAATTCCAAGCTGATCAATGACAAGTAAAGCTGTGATGGTCATGGCCTCAAAGGATTCATATTGCTGCTGTTGAAGTGCTGGTATGAGTTTAACAGGAAGCTGCAAATCTGTCAAATTTACTCTGTGTCTCTTCTCCATGGAGTCATTTAAATCTAACAACAGGTTTAATTCGTTACAAACCAATATAATTTTAAATATAAGGGTTTTAACAGTGCTGTCATCTAACAGGCATACTTTAACAGGTTGTGAGTCTGTGTTTTTATCTTTGATATCCAATGTTCAGAACAACAGGACAACAGTAAGTGACGGCACCCTCAGCATTCTGGGAACACACTTGAGAGTTCTCTATCATATTGAGACTCCGTTACTCCATATTGACGGGGTACGACCCCCCCCCTTGGTTGTGGCGTGTGGATACTTCTCTAAGACACTCTGGCTAGCACGGCGACGCCCACAGCTTGCGTATAAAACAGCTGCGCCGATGTGAAAAAGGTGATCGTTTGATCTCCACTAGTGTATGTGCGTGTACCTATGTGTGGTACTGTGTGAGGGTGTGTGTGGCAGTTGTGTTTGCCTGTGGGAGCATGTCTCAGTAGCTGAATGCTGCCTATCCCCTAACCACTCAAAACAAAATGCCAAACACAAAAATCTCAGCTGCTGTGGCTCCCGCTACTGGCGCCGGCTCTCTTGCACACCCGGGCACTGAGCTGGTTGACTTTGAGGTGCAGTAGCAGGGACTTTCATTGGGACCCATCTCTGCTGAATATGGCATCATCCCCCAACCATGGCTGGCTCTAGAGTGGACCAACTTTAGAGTTGGCTCCTGCACAGGGTCCTTATCATGGATAGAGGTGACCATAGCTGGTTCTGGATGAGTGTTGCTTAAGAGTCCAAGCCAGGAAAGAATGGTTTTGTCCAGATTGCACAAGGCCTCGGCAGCCAGGGAGTCTAGCAGAAGTTAATTCTCTTGGATCTGGTAGAAATATGACCTGGGCTATTTTCTGGTCTGTGTTTACTGGCCACTAGCAGTCAAAGGTCGATTCCAGCAGCAGAAGACCCCAAAAAGGATATCAAATGTTGTCAAAACAAAAGCAAAGCCAGTAGGCACCAAACAAACAGCACCAAGCAAACAGTGTGGTGATGTCGAGTTGTTTATAACATATTCACCAATTCAGTTACTTGGGACGATAATTACTAAATGCCTATAGAAATACATGTTTGTCTCATTATTAATATCATTTCACATTATTTCTAGTAAAATAATACAGCACTTAATATAAATGCATCATTTATGTGATTTTCTATCTGAACAAACAGTTTGTAGTAAACTTTGCTCGGTTGAGATCTACAAATTGCGTGTGTGTAATAAACTGCGTAACAGATTATTGTAATTATTAAACCCAATTACCAGTTACTAGTATAAGATGTTTCACATAATGTTACATATAAACAATTAATAACAGTACTGAATATTTGTATTAGAACAGGGTTTGACTGTATTATTAGGTATTGAAACAGTTTTTACATCTGCAAATATAAATGAAATCTCATCTAAAAGCTTCAAAACTGCATCATAAAAGGGGAAAATGTCTCTATTTTTATGAGCTGTTGGAATTCTGTTATTTCTTTTTACTTTTCGGTACCCTGCACGCTTATTGTTTTAACTGATTTTTAAACAATGCTGTCAGTCACATGTGGCTTGATGCAACAGCCTGCATGCACATAATTACACCTGTAGGCTGCTGGACGTGCATGGACAATTATTCTGTTATCAGACTGACAAATACAACTGTTCCTCTAATTGTGTCTTAAACCTTCCTCCAACATCCCCAAAGACTCTCAGAGGATTATATTCATGGCCTGGCACAAAAAGAAAAGGTTTGATCTCATATCTAATTTTCCTTTTCATCCACTTGTGTAATGCTGGGCATACACTGTGCGATTTTTGTCCCATTTTAAGCCTATTTTTCAGTCATGCAACCGTTTTGGGGATCGGCCTAAGTTTCGCCTTAAACGTGTGTCGTGCATCGTGTAGTACACGTGGTGTAACGAGAAGCGATTAACACCTCACGACCAGCTCCGGATCAACAATCATTTGGTCGCAAGAAAATCAAACCTGTTTCAAATCCTGTCGCCCCTCGTGAGGGCGTCACCGCAGCCTCCCACACTGCACACGCGCAAACACAGAAATGGAAGTGAAAAGACGGAGCAGCACGGCAGCAGCGTGTGACACAAGCAATGGAGGCACAGCTTGTAGAACTTTGGCAAGCTCATCTGAGCCTTTTCGATGTGGCCTCACCAAATTATCACGACCACAACAACCATGAAAATAATTGGATGGACATTGCTGCTCAATTGCAGCTGCCTGGCCAATGTTTTTAATTAGCAATTTAGCAAAGTTGATGGAGGTGGTGTGCCTGTCTGTGTGAGTGAAAGACAGAGAGAGGGACAGATTTTGTGTTATAAGCGTCATGTTATGGACGCACAGTGTGAGCACTCAGGTCGCATCCGAGCATCGGGCCGTCTAATGTGAGACCCTGCATCGTGACCTAGGACCTTCTAACCCCTGCGAGTCAATCGTGCAGTTTGAGCAGGAGCTGAATAACGCGACTGAAGTGTATGCCCAGCTTAAGATCTTTAGCATCTTCGGCAAATGTATCCATTTGCTTTGAGGCAAATCACTACACTATGGACCACTCTCCATTAGCACACAGTTTATGGCCAATCCATATAGACATCCACATTAAAATACCTAAGTATTAAATACCTAAAGCCATGAAATAACAGCTTGGTCAATAAATAAATATTTATAATTGTTTACATTTGAAATAAATAAAAAATAATGTCACATATTCCTGTTGCTTGCTTTATCCAAACCAAAGAAAAACATCCAATTAAAAAAGGAAAATACTGATGTGGTGATGTGATCAGCTGTCTACTCATTCCTGCTTCATTTAGTACTCTGTAACTTTAAATGTCACGTGGGGTTATGTACTTAATATATCAGAATTTCACTTACTTCAGCTTAGTTTATTATATTGTTGCCATAACAAAGTCCAATAACGAGAAAGACCTCCCCCACTCTAACCTTAGAATAGTCAGATCTAATCAACATATTTTCTCAGTGACATATATTGCCACTTTGACTCATACATTAAGTACACTGACATCACAGTTAACAGCTGCCATGGTTTCATCAAAGCACTGTCCCAGTAACAATATATACAGTGTGGAAGTTACATGCCACCTATTATTCTCTGTAACTGCAACACATGTTTATGAATCTGTGGCAGGTGTGGTTAGTGGCTCAGCTGCAGGGAAGGGGTAAAGCGGTGGGTTCAGGGGACGGTGCCAGAGAAGGCTGGCAGATACAGCCAATATCCATCACTCTGACCACATCTTCACCCTTTCAGCAGTCTGGGGGGAGGGGGGGCAGTGCAGAGCCCACTGGGAGAACCACAGCTGAAAAACTGCAGAAGCACACTGGAAAGTGAACACGTTAAAACACAAGATGTCGATACAACCCCTGGAGCTGTCGGGTCCTTTGCTACAGTATGCTTGGCTGCCGTTTGTTCCATATGAAGTTTGTTATCTGGCTTCAAGGTAAGAAAGATTTTGTGAAACAATGGCGAGACTTGATGAGAAATGT
Organism: Simochromis diagramma; assembly: GCF_900408965.1. Classification (NCBI taxonomy): domain Eukaryota; kingdom Metazoa; phylum Chordata; class Actinopteri; order Cichliformes; family Cichlidae; genus Simochromis; species Simochromis diagramma. The sequence goes on from NW_024386892.1 coordinate 1,496,127, forward strand.
CAATCAGTGGCCTTTTTTCCAACTGGAGCAACTGTGAGATAGCTGGAGGCAGGTTTCTTGGGTACTCAAAGGTTCCTTAAGTTGCACCTCCTCATTAGCCCCTCCATGTTTTCATCTTTCGTCTGATGACTCTCTGGGTGACTGCTTATTATTTCGGTTTTTTATCACTGTAGTTCACTTTTGACTTCTGCAAGAGCATTTCTCAATTCTGCTTTTGTCACAGATGAAATGTCTGCTTTCAAAAAAGGAGATTCTCAGATGGGAAATTATTCGTATCCATTTCATTTTATCGGAGAACGTGGAGACGGTCCCACCCAGGTTTTTACAGGAACTCTGGGATGAGGAGGCCTTAGGCCGAGCACACTACGTACTTATATTCATGCAGATTTGTTGACATTTGTGTTCTTTACCAAGTTGACTTCTGGTTCAGTCGTTATGCTGAACCAGAAGTCAACTTGGCTCACACACACACACACACACACACACACACACACACACACACACACACACACACACACACACACACACACACACACACACACTTTCAAGCTAAATCCTGACATTGCCATGACTCTTAGCAATAAGCTATTGCAGTTTTAGCTTCTCTTTGTGCTCCTGCAGCCAGTTAAAAGGGGAAAAACGCCAATTCTCAACTCCATCCCTAAAAGTGCTTTGGAAATGTGATGGCAGAAAGCCTGCATCTGTTATTATAAGAGCATACTCCCTGTGGGTTTGCTGAATCACTCTGATACCCACAGGATGTCTGGACTAAAGCTACAGGGGCCTCACAGCCTGTATTAAACCAAATGGGAGCATGTGTGTTTGTGTCATAGCTTACTGTCTTGATAACTTACAGTATGTAAATGCTGGCTTTGTGTTTCCTGTAAATAGCCACTAAACAAACATATCTTGATCACTAGCATGATTTTGCAGAGCTGATGGGGCAGTTTGATGATAAAGAAGTCGGTGTTGGTCACTGCACAGTCTGAGGTTTCATCTGTTTTTACCAAGGAAACAGCCCTCGACCCCTCAGCGTCTCACCACAAACATCTGGAAAAATGCTTATTTAATTAGTAATAATGATCATTTAATGTTTATTGACTGGGCCATAAAAAAAATGGAATACATGTTATTTTATATTATGATATGAAACAGCTGATTAGGCCTTATGTTGTGATAATGAGTATCTGCTTAAAAATATCCATTAGCTTTGAGACAATCAGGTGTCTTTAGCAGCTGTGAACATCAGTGTAGAATCACAAACCTATGACAAATATATGTATAGAACTATTACATTTAACTAAAATAAGTACAATTATATATTTGCCTATTTAAACAGTATGCATTTTTTAATTTTAAGACAAACTATGAAAAATCAATTAGAGCCTTCAAGTCCTGGGGTGTTTTCACATCTGCTGTATTTAGTCCATTTATACTGAACCCTGCTTTGTTTTCCCATTTGGTGCAGTTTGTTTGTGCAGGTGTGAACACAGTAATCACAATCAGACCGTTTGGAGGAGGTGGTTCCAAAACTTCATTTATGGTGTACGTTACAAACATCCCACAGCTACGTATGCTTTGTATTCTCAATGCGGGAAGGCATTATAGAGGTCTGCACAGGATAGCAAGTAGCTGTGAAATGAATCATCTGTGTTATCCAGTAGTCCAAAACCCATCGCCTTCATCCTGAGTTTAGACACAACTGAACCCACTGAACATTCTCAAGTGTTTTATATGATGCATTTGGTTCACTTGGATTTTTCTCTGTGTGAAAATGAACCAAATCGTGGGAAAAGCTACAAGTTTACTCATCAACCAGACTAAACAAAGTATAGGTGTGAAAACACCGTGGGCTACTGAAACATGTAGAAATAAGTCAAAATATGTCAAAACTGAAGCTTGAACATTCTGGGTGGAAAATGTGTATAACAAGAGTTAGAGGCTTATATATCTTGGTCCCAGATACCGAGTGTATATTCACAGGTGCTTTAGGGTCCATGCCTCGGCCAATGATGGCATGGTAACGTTGTAGCATAAATGGCATTTTCGGAAATGTTTTCCAAAAGATTTCCTCAATAATTCAAATGAAACAGATCACAATGCAGAGAGTTTCTCAGACTGGATGTGAAAGTCCTGCTCACCAAGTACAGGATGACGTAAAACATTAATGATCTACTGTTAATACTTAATATTTACTGCTGCAAAAGAGCTTGTCATATTCACACAGGGAATATTTAACACTATCAAAAACCTAAAATGTGTGAACATGAATTAACTGTAAAGCTGTGAATTTCTAAGGTTGCAAAAAGCCAGCAGAAACAGATCTAATGGGATAATGTGAATGAGCATGCTGGCTAAACACCAGATCAACCTACAATAACGTTAGTACTCAAATCTGTGGCCGGCAAGCTGGTTTGATTTTAGAACCATCTGGAAAACACCTTTGCAGTCCATGGGAATAACATGTGTCTCTGAAAAGTAGGTGGAACTGTTTGTGTGTTTGGCGGTCTTTATTCAGCACAAACATACTTCAGTGTTCTGGACTGAAGTACTTGAAACATTGTCTGGACCAAGTTGGCAGCCTGGTAGTCAGGTTATAAACAAATCTCCAAGTTAGTAAAACTGATTGTCCAAAGTGTTGGTGGAAAATATCCATCACGGTTTTCAGGTGCACTTCCTGTTTCATATCTTTTCTGCTGTGGACAGATTTTAGGTGCCATCCCAGCAGCTTTAATTTCTTTCTCTGAAACCAGCTGAGAGTTTCCTTGGCTGTGTTTGGCATCATTGTCTTGGTGAAACTTCGTTTCATCTTTATCATCCTGGTAGATGGCAGCAGATCTGTCCTTTTTAAATTCACCCTTCCTTTAAATATTTAATTCATTTCAGTTTTGGTGATACAGTGCCAAATCACAACAAGAGTGACCTCGAGGCAATATATGAAGTGTCCCAGTGCTGTACGCTGAAACCAGACTCACACCATTATGATCCCAACGCCTGCCTGAGGCAACTGAAAACAGCATGTGATGAGGAATAGAAATACGGATAACGCTGACAGACAGAGGAAGTAGCTGACATCAAGAAATCCTACAGATACAAAAACAAAACTAAAACTGAACATGAAATAAGAAAACCTTAAACTTAAATTTACATTGTAGTCTATAAGCCAATTTATTGTTAGTCTTCAAATGTTCCATTTTCTGGAAGGCACCATGAAGAAAACATATAAAAAAACAACTACATTGAATTGAACTGGATCCAGTAACCATGACAATGGCAGACAAAGGATCGGACAGCACCAGTAATTCACACCTACTGGCTAAAGAAGCTAACTGCACTCCATGAGCGAAGTGGCAGCACAAACCAGCTGCTAATGGACAAGATGCACCGGGAAATGCCAACTGAAGGCCAGACTGTCCTGGTCCCAGCATAAGGGCCGGTCCGATCCAACTACCGGCCAATAGCCAACGTAGAAGCTCCAATCAGGCATCTAATGTGAACAGGCACATGATTCAATACATGAGCACAAGTTACCTCCAAGTGCGGGATTTACCAAGGAGATGCTCTGTCCCCACTGCTGTTCTGCACATGCCAGAAAATCCTGAGCCAGACCGACAATGGTTACCAACTACAGAATGGTACAATAGTTAACCACCTCCCTAAATGCATTACATCAAGCAGTATGTCAGGAGTGAATGAGACATCGACTCACTGGTCCATACCACCAGGATCTACAGCAATGACAGAATGTCACTTGTAGTCAACACCTACGACCTGCTGGCCATCAGATCCAGTGCTGAGATAATAAGATGGCGAAAGGAGAAGATAAAAGCCACTGACATCAAGAAAAGGAAGGTCCTTACCACGTATGGAGAGTTTCACCCCAAATCCAGCACCCTGAGACTGCACACTAAGTGAAAGATCCATGAGTACGTTAGGAAGTACTGATCATGTGACAGTAACATCAGGAAGAAGCATGAGAAATACCAAGTGCTGAGAGCTGGAGAACACACAGTGGGCATGTGCAAAGCAAGGGTCTAGCTGTTATTGACAGTTGTCTCCAAAACTGTAACATGTATCAGGTGATCAGCCGTGGACATTAACTGTTTATATAACCAGGAAGGGAAACAATTAAGGTGTCCATCGTAGGCAGACCTTCATTCAGAAGACGAGAGTTTACAGTTTGTGACACGCCAAATATTCCAAAGCCTTGTGTTATAGTTTCCGTGTAATAAATATACATTTTAGTATCCCTTCATGGTTTTTCTTACTTTGCCGTCATGTGTAAGGGGTGCTTGTTTTTTTAATGTAGTCATCTGTTGATTTTTGTTTTTTGTCTCTCTTGAAAACGAGATTTCCATCTCCACGAGCTTGTTTAAATAAAGGAGTTAATAATAATAATAATAATAATAATAATAATAATAGTGATCGTCTTTGGGGTACACTGCTATCGTCACTTTTGTGTCAGCTTGTCTAACTGATGCCAAAGTTCATTCAGTTCTTGATTAACTTTTTACCCAATTGGCTGTTCTTCCTGAAAACCTTGTGTAACATATACAAAGTGTATTATTTGTCCTGAAACATAACAATGACTTGATTTCATTCACAAATATAGAAACACAAGCAGTCATCAAGTTGTGTTTATGTGATAATGATGTAAACTTCCTCTGATCGTTGCTAAACAGACCTTTACAAGCTTATTTCAAGCGGCACAATGTATATTTACTTTGCCTGTAGCTCAATATCATTACATAACAATGTAGCATATTTTCCTGAAAGAACAACAAATAAAAGAAGCAAGGTGTAATGACTCGGTGGTCCCTGCTTTTTGGACTTTTGAACTCTATTCAGTTTGTTCAGTTGAACGACTGTTGAATTTGAATTACTTTGTCAGGCATAACATTATGACCACCTACTACCAGAACAGCTGTACAGTCCTGTAAGGTGCAAGGTGGGGCCTCAGTGGATCAGGCTTGTGTCTCACACATCCTACTGATGCTCAATGTGATCGAGATCTGGAAAGTTTCAAGGGCAACACCTCAAACTCATCGCTGTGCTTGTCGAAACAATCCTTGGCCAGTTTTGCTTTGTGGTGGAGCACATTATCAACGGCCATCAGGTAAAACCATTGTTATTCAAGGGTGTACATGGTCTGCAACAAATATCAGGTAGATGATACGTATCAAACTAACATCAATAGTAATGGCAGGACCCAAGGGTTCCCAGCAGAACGTAGCCCAAAACATCACATTGCCTCAGGCCCACTGTGCATCCTTTTGCACTTTTGACTCAAAGCACTTTCCTCATTCACCCATTCATCACAATCTGGCCTTTCAAACTCACTCAGATCCTTAGGCCTGCCCATTTCTCTGCTTCTCTATTATATTACCTTCAACAGGTGCCACAATGAAGAGTTAATGAGTGTTATTATTTCACCTGTAAGTGATCACAATGTTCCCAAAAGTCAGGAGAAAGCTTTATGTTCATAATAAAAGCCTTTTATTAATAATTAAAAGTTGCCAATACTACTAATAAGGACAACAAAAATCCCCAATCAACTTTTACATAAATAAATGATAATATAATATACACTTGAGGAAAAACACTAATGGATAAATAATAAGTTCCTAATCCCACAGATGAATCCAACTAAACTGTTCTGGACTGCAGTGAGCCACAGCACTGGGACACCAGCTCTGGACCAGCTTCAGTTTCTGGTTGGTGCTCTGACTGTCTCACAGTTTCAAAATAAGAAAGAAGGGACTGTTCTACGACTGTTCTAACAGCTCTCAATCACACAGACATCCATACAGCTATTACATGTATGTATGCCTAAAGGTTTTCTAAGTCCCACAACCTCACACGCCGATGGAACACTGGGGGTAACTTAGGTTTCACCATCTCGCCCAACGATACTCGGGTATCTGGACAGGAGACTAAGGAATCAACCTTCCGCTTAGTAGACAACCCGCTCTACCACCTGAGCCACAGCTCTCCCAGGTATGATCTATGTATAGGAAACACTAAATTTACTGCAAAACTAATTACAGAGTACAACAAAAAAGACAGAATCCAACACTTGTGACATACCAATGCTTTATCATTATCGTGTTGGATTCTGTAACTTCTACTCTTCATTGTCTAAAAGGAGCCTCTCAAGGAGGCGGCATGTATCGTATATAGTTTTATTTATCAAGCAAATCAGACTGCCGATCACACTAATGATGCAGAAGTCTCAAAAACGGACAAAAGCGCAGGTATCAAATATGACACATTAGGTGTTAAAGACAGAAAAATGAACCTGAAATAGAAAGATAAGTGAGGATAGTCTGTTTGTGGGCTTGCCATTATCTAAACTGTGCTCTGACACGCTGATGAGGTCATTATTTGTCTCAGCTGTAAACAGTACGGTAAACAGAATTCCTTCCCTGTTTTGTTGTTTTTATCCTTGATCGTTATTAATAGACACTCTGATGTTCAAATATGCAAATTTTCCTTGATCATTTTCCCCTGGAGAGTAAACCAGACTTTCACTGAACATTCAGACTCTGGATAAAAGGCTTATTTAGCCATTAGCAATGTGTCTGACGATATCTGCTGGCCTTCATTGGCTCCTTGTGATATGCAGATTCTAATTTTAAGTCCTTCTTTTCACATATGAGGTCTTGAATAATCATGCCTAGCTATCCTAAACACCTTTATAGTGCACCCCAATGAAGCACTTTGCTCTCAGTCTGCTGGCTTACTTCTGACCCACCCTTGGTTATGTTAAAATCAGCTTGTTTTGCTGAGGCCTTCCCATGATGGAGTAATTCTCCTCTCACCGCTCTTCACTCACCATGTGTTTGGTTTCTGTAGGTATTACATACATTTCAGTAACTGTGTTTAATACTTCTCCTGTGTGTCATATTTCATTATTACACATCACCTAATTTATGGACATCTATGGTTTAATGTTTTGCATGTGTGGACTGGATGGGTTGTTACCAACACCTGATGAGAACTTCAGGTTAACTTTAGAAATATATTTACGTGTGCAATACTAATTTTAAACACTGTACTCGGATTATCATTATCATCATATTTATTTATAAGGCACTTATACATAAGTTAACTTATACATAAGATATAAATAAAAGCCAAATTAAAGTAAAAAGTAAAATAATTAATTAGTTCTTTTTCTTGTAATTAAATTACTTATTAACTAAGTCTCACTGAGGCCAAAAGCCAAAGAATAAAAATGTGTTTCAAGACATGTTTTAAAAGTGGACAGTGAAGGGGCCTCTCTAACATGCAAGGGCGAGTTATTCCATTATTTAGGAGCCACGATAGAAAAGGCCCCGCCCCCTCTGAACTTCCTCCTGGATCTTCGTACTTCCAGGAGCATGACGAAGAGATGTAGGGATGAGGAAGCTCAGATAGGTACGGTGGGATTTCACCTGCTTGCTGCTACTACTGCACATTCACCCAGTGTATATACTACACATATATATATATATATATATATATATATAATGTTTTCTTCCTCTACACCCCCCCCCCCCCCAATTTTTTTGCACATGTCGAGGAGCGTGTCAGGCTACATTTCACTGTGTGTTATACTTGTATAACTATGCATGTGACAAATAATAAAGAACCTTGAACCTTGAACCTTGGGGCAAGATTGTGAAAGTGTTTAAGAACAATCATAAGATTTTTAAAATGAACTCTAAAAGACACAGGCAGCCAGTGAGGCCAGCACAGGTTATATGCTCTCTTTTACAGGTTCCTGTTTGCAGTCGTGCAGCTGCAGACGTGAGAGCAACTGACTGAGCCCCACATAAAGTGAGTTACAGTCGTCCAGACAAGAAGAAATAAAAGCATGGATCACTGTTTCAAAGTGCTGCCTCAAAAGAAAAGATTTCACTGCTGCCAGTCAGCTTAAATGATAAAAACTGGACTTCACTGCTGCTCTAATTTGGCTGTCCAATTTAAAATCACCGTTTAAAATAAACTTCCAGGAGTCCCAAGGTTCTGCAGAGGAGGACTCAGAGGGACCACTGGGTCCAAACAGCAGCACCTCTGTTGGCTTTGAGCTTTTTAAATGTTAATGAAAATAAAACCAAGCTTTAATGTCATCTAGACATGTCAAGAGAGGTTTTATGGAGATCCATCCTAAATACATTTGGCAGCCATCAGTGTAACAATGAAAAGAGATCTGATGCCATCTAAGGATGGAACCCAGAGGCAATACATGCAGTAAAAAGAGCAGTGGGCCTAAAATTGAGCCCTTTGGGATTAAAGAATATGTTTTTGTTTGTTTTCATCTAGGTCTCCGAGTTCTGCCTCTCAGTTGGCCCTGAAAATAATCAAATCATGGCAGCCATTTGGATGTAGTGGATATGTGGTTGGTGCTGAGTGGCAGGGTGGACACGGGGGGGCTTTGTAAGGCAAGGCAATTCAGCACAAGGCAATTCAAGGTGCTTTACATGATTAAAATAAAACACATAAAATAGAACATAAATCACTTTAAAAGGTAAAAATACAAGAAAAACATTTAGAAGAAAGCATTTACGATAAAACAATAATCAAGACAATAACTTATATGAAAAATCAAAAACAAACAGGTAGAGAGCCATAATAGGATCAGTTACTCATAAGCAAGTCTAAATAAGTAGGTTTTAATTTTAGACTTAAAAGAGTTCAGTGTCTCTGCAGCTTTGCATTCTCCTGATAGTGCGTTCCAGATGTGAGGAGCATAGAAATTAAAAGCTGCTTCTCCATGTTTAGTTCTGGTTCTGGGGACGGTCAGTAAATGAGAGCTGGAGGACCTGACTGATCTGGATGGTTTGTACCATGACAGCAGATCTCTAATGTACTCTGGTGCTAACCCATTCAAGGATTTATACACTAATAAAAGCACTTTAAAGTCTATTCTCTGAGCTACAGGGAGCCAGTGTAATGACTTTAGAACTGGAGTTATGTGCTCTATTTTCTTGGTTCTAGTGAGAACACGAGCACCAGCGTGCTGGATCAGCTGATATATTCACATATATATGTGAATATATCACAAAATCCATGCAGCAAAATAGACAGGGTGACTTCCAGTGAGCTGGTGGCAGCTATACATGGATTCAAAGCTCACTAACTATAGTTTAGTCCATATGTTTTTGTAGTGATGCTTCTCCAGACCACCACACTGGACTTTAAGTCAAACAATCAAGATGTGTTTAGCTTTCCTTCAAGGGATTGAACAATACTAATGCAAGAACTGTAAGGAAAGTGCAGCCATTTTTACAGATAATCGTGCTAAAAACCCACATGATTAAACAAAGATGCTGGAATAAATGCATAAATGGGGCAATTTCAGAATAACCTGAACCTGAAGGTGCTTTTTTTCTAAACACTTTTCTGCCACAGTTGTGGCTGAATTAGTCGGTTTTCCTGATAAACAGTCACAAAAAGTGAAAAAAGTGAAAAAGCAGCTGGTGTGTCTGCTCTGACTAACAAATAAACTGACAACATGAAGGCTCTCAGAACCAGAATGACCCCCTGTCCAACTTATAACTAGACTGTTTCAGGTATGGGATTTTTACCACAACCATTTCCATGTGAAAGTGCTTCAATGATGCCACATAGGTTTGCATGATGTAACATAGAAAGTTCCTGGCTGCCCGCTGAGCTCCAAATACACTTCACCGTTCACCTTCAACCCTGTTTTTAGATGCTTTAGGCTGAAGAACACAAGACCAAAGTTCCAGATGGACAACAAGTTGTACCACAGTAAAACACACCAGACCTTACTGTTTACTCAAAACAAGGCAATAGTTCAGATCCACACTCTCAGGAAATAAAGTAGCTAATGTACTTTCAGGCAAGATAATCACTCTCTAAAGTACTACCCTTGTACCCTCGACAGTGGGCAGTTATTTAAGCCTTTGTACAAATAACTGTCTCCTCTTATTTTAAGGTGATGCTTGCAGGTGCCCTTCGATACACTGGTGACCTGTCCAGGTTGTATCCCAGCTGGGAAACTCTGCAGCTCCTCGTTTTACTTACAGCTAGTTATCAGCATTACGTCCATGAAGCTGAATAACAAAAGCTTCTCTTAATAACTAATGAAAGCACATGTTATAGCGTCATATTCTGGATGTCCACTGTCAACGCAGAATAAAAGTATCAATAACAGCAATATCAAAACAACAACTATGAAGCTACAGTAAGCTGCAGTTTCTTATGTTGAATAACGGTGACAAATGAAATCAAGTCCATCAGAAAGTAAGCAACCGGTGGATAAGTGAATAACTGAGGAACGTACCTGGGGGACACAGGCAGCTGTGGGAAACTTCTCTCACATCCCGCGTCTTTGGTAGTCGCGCTGCAAGCTTCTGTGTGAGACAAAGAACAGAGGAATGTTAAACTGAAGGTTACTGTTGTTCACTCAACTGAACATCTCACTGAAACTACTGCAGTTCTCAGTGACAGCCATTCTTATGAAGTCTGAAGATGAGATAAAAAAAGCCTCTACAAAAACAAAAGTCATCAGCTGTCTACAACAACTTGAGGGGGGAGCTATTGACTGCCCCACAGACCACCACCTTATTCTATAGCGAAGATCTAAACATAAGTCGACCTATTGTTAGCAGGATTAACTCAGCCACCTGCAACATTTCCAAGCACATCACCAACATCCTAAATCCCCTCATGGGGAGCACACCCCATCACATCAAACACTCGACTGACGCTCTGCAAACTTGAGCTGAATCCAGATGGTGTCCTTCCATAGTGATGTGGTCTCATCACTTATATACCTGAAGCAGTGGAGACCATCAGATAACTGACAGTTCCCTAGAAAACAGACCCAGCTGTACCCCCAGTCAGATTTGTTACAGCACTGCCTCACCACCACACTTTTGTAACCCATTGTAGCCAACTTTTACATGGAGGAAGTGGAAAGTGACACCCTTGGCTCCTTCAAGCAGACAGCACCTAACCACTGGGAAAGATGTTCTGTTTTCAAAAATCAAAACCCAATAAGTAAAATCCTTCACTGCTCCCATCAACTCTTGACATATAAAGTTCACCAGGGAAGACACAAAGATGTACAGTTTGTGTGCACTGAGGACGACTGAAGTTTACCAGAATCCCACACACACAGAACACTACCTAATATTTGAGTCCCACCACCCTGTGGGACACAAACTTGGGGTAATCAGGACCCTGCAACGTCAGGCAGAAAACATTTCTGCTAAACCATACGGAAAAGAAAAGACAAACATGTAAAGACAACTCGTAAAACTCACAACTTCAACAAATCAGCAAAGATGCACAGGGAAGAAAGTCAGACAACATGTTCCTTATGTAGCAGGTTTATCAGGAGACATCCCAGTGCACCCAGCTACACCCTCAGACAAAATCCCACACACAATCTGAAGCACCCTGCAAGTGTACCTAAGAAAGTGGCGCAGTGTGCTTTTACATTACTGTGGTGTCATTCCACAGAGCATACAGTTCTACCATGCTTGATCCTTAAAAGCATCCATGCTCTACTTGAATTCACAACCTTACCTGGAATATTTTAGGAACTGTCCAAAATTTTTAAAATCTGAATAGAAGCATTCATCGCACAAAAGAGCCGCTCGAACAGCATCTCTACGACAAACGGTGTGAGACTAGTTAGTAAGTTAAAATTAAAAATCGTACAGGAAATATTTTAGCAGTATATTTTCCAAGCTCCTTAGCAGTGACAACCGACAAGTTGTGTGGCATTTCCCCGTCACTCTACAACAGACATAACGAAGGTTAACCAGCTGGTTAGCTGCACAGAGATAACCCCAAGTCATTAAAATTTAGCAACCAAGCAAACAGCTCCAAGAACGTCTGTCAAAACTGACTCAAGCCAGATTCAGCTGAGCTACGAGAACATGAAGTAGCTGCAGCAGTCGCAAAGCAGGCGCTGGTGTGCGCGATGGCTTCTTTGTGCATGCGTGTGCTGAGCTTGACTTCATGCCATAGACTGTCCTTACGAGGGAAGAATTATAAGAAACTTTGATCAGAGGCTTGATCACTTGATTATGACGACATGATGCATAAAAGAGAAATGTCATTATTCCCCCGTATTTCAAGGTCACTGTCCCAGCTAACAGAAGGCGAGAGGCACCCTGGAAGGTGGCCAGTCTCACACTGACAGACAGACACTGGCACATTCATACCTACGGACAATTTAGAGTCACCAGCTAACCTAACCCCGGTAACTACATGACCAGCTAGCAACAGTGCCAATCACCACACCCACATTAAATCCAATTAAACCTAAATGGTTTATGAAAAGATGACAGAGGGGGAAACATCATATTTACAGCTCGATATTCACAGAACAGAGATGAAGCGCATTTATAGAACAGGTACGTTGTGGTCACAGTATTTCAGCATCTAGCTAACACTATAGGAATGAGTGAGGATAAAGAGCTTAATGCTTTTAAAGTGGCAAGTTTCTAACAACTTAACAAACATTGTGCAGTTTGTCACACAATATGCGCACTAATTTAAAGACAGCAGTTGTGTTTCCCAGGAAGTCAAAAGACTTTGACATAACGTCGCTTCAGAGATGAAGCAAAATGTAAGAAAGACAGGACCAGAAAGAAGAAGGTAGGAGTGGTAATGTCCTTATTTAGTTTTTTAAACAGACACAGTGTACATTATATACAATTTTGGGGTTATTGTTGTGAAACATCTTGCAAGCTGAGATATACTAACTTCATCTTATTGAAAGGTTGCATGAAAATACCAGGCGCACAGTTAATAGTGGTCCTATGAGTTTACATGAATGCATTATGCTGAACTGTTGCAGAACAGCTGTGGTGTTCTTATCAAGTGCACCAGCTAAGCTAATTGTGCTGAGTGGATTCACCCACTCGGTTTGGAAATTCACCACAATAGCTCCCGATAGCTCAGCTCAGTTCAACATCTGCTCACAAGAGACTTTGTGTGAGTTATTTCAAAGAATCTGTAGGGTCATTCATCTCAAATCATCAAATTTCAGAACATTTTTCTGATCAACTACCTCGGATTTCTCTGAAAAATGTAACAATGCAGCATTTTCATACATAAGAGACTTTATTTGAAGCATTTCTTCCACTGGTCATCACCAAACCTCACCAAAGTCAGCTGTGGCAACTCCAGCTTTAGGGTTGGGATGAGTTAAGGATAGGGGGTTGGCTCTGACTATCAATCACGCCGTGTGGACACAGCAACCGGCTTTGCATGAATACTGACGTGACATGAGCCACTGGTCCCTTTTCATGTCATGGCTTGCTCGTTTTGCTATCGTGTGTACAAAAAGAATTCACATCGATAGGTAGGTAGGTAGCATCACAAAACCTTTATCATAAAAATGAAAGTTTTGTGACTGTTGTGAAAATCAGACTTTATTGAAAAGCTTTGATTTTTTTAAATGCTTATATCATTTGACACTGAACAAAATACACAACCATCCGAGTACATTCTCGACATCACAGCTTTGGGTCTCGCTGGTGTTGGTTACTGGCAGACGAATGCCAGGAAGGCATTTAGATGCCTGCAACAGGTGTTGAAGGGGATGTTATGAAGATACTGTGATTCTGACCACTGCTTCAGTAGTGCCTGTTAGTTTGGTGTCCACTTTAGTTATCGTGTAAACGGGCAAATGTGTCACATGAGCATAACTAAGGTTGTTATATAAGGGTGAAAACTTTCAGCGTGCTGAAGTTCAAAACTGCTTATAACGACTCCTCATTGTTAGACGGAGCCTGAGTCCAATTTACAGCAGTTTCACTGTTCAATGATCTAATAAGTGCTTTGTTTCAAACTTTAAGAAGCATAATGGCTGGAGAGCAGCCCAATGTCAGTAAACTGCGTCCTGCAGGCATTCTGTGAGTGCTTTATTCCTTAAGTAGAGGGTTACATGTGAAACTGAGAGATCACACTGCCATGAAATAACCAAACTTTAGCGCTCATGTCCTTCAAAACTATCATGTGGAAGCAATTGTAGGACTGCACTCAAAATTCTCTTAGCCCACTTTATATTATTCATGAATCCTTACAGGAATTTATTCGGTTGATATTGGCAGACCCCACTCACAACTGGAGAAATCTTTAGCGGCTTTAAGGGAGCCAGGCAGCCTGCAACAATACTTAAAGACACAACTTCTAGGCTACATAATGGGAATAATAGAGAGTGAAGAATCAGTTCGTCTGCAGCAATCAGCTCTGCCCATGTCAAAGGTCACAGAAACAGGAGTCTGTCAGAGGCACTGCCTTTAAAATTCCTGACATTAATATTCTCCTACACTCGAATGCATCTCCATTCATCCTAACACGTATCTGCACAGTCTGCTTTTGTAGTCTTGCCTCTGCACACTACCAACAATCGCAGTGAGAGTAAAGTGCACGCTCTCAACTTTAATTCAACTAGTTTAACAAAACTGTTGCATTTAGAGTTTAGTAATTACAGCCAGAGTGTTCTCATTTCCTTTGCAGGGTTTTAACCCCTGCAGGACTTAACATGAAGCTTATTTTGACTCTGCCAGAGTAGCTTTGGATCGGCCTTTCACTCCAACAACAGGAGGTGGTGCTGCTCTACTCACTGCCACAGCTGTGTTTCTGACATCGTCTATAGTTTTAGGATTACTCATTATTAATAATAATAATAATAATAATAATGTATACTTTATTGATCCCCGTGGGGAAATTCCTCTCACTCAGTGAAGCAGTGGGCAGCCATTGGGCGCCCGGGGAGCGGTGTGTAGGGACGGTACCTTGCTCAGGGGTACCTCAGGGTAGCTATTCAGGAAAATCGAACCCCCGACCTTCCGATCATGGGGCCACCACTCATTATAGCATTATTGCTACTGCTTAATAATAATACTGCGTATTATATCACTTTTGTGATTCATTTTAATACTCTGGTTCAAAGGTTTTGTGCTGTGAAAGCGACAGTCTAACAGATATATGTTTCTCAAATATGTGTCCAACCCTGATTTTAACACATGTAATTAGGGCTGCCACAAACGATTATTTTGATAGTCAACTAGTCACCGATTATTTTTGCGATTAGTCAACTAATCAGATCATGCATCCATTGAACATACAGCTTATTGCACCAGCAGCATCTGCTCTTATATAACTATCATTAGCTTACAGCTTTAAGTGTGTAAGGTATGTGCTAACTAAAAATAAAGAGAAGATGATAGTTTATTAAATTTTAATGAAATTTGCAGATTGTTTCGGTGAAGTTTAATAAACTCCTTGCTATCTAAAATATAACAGGACACCGGAGTAAATTCTCGAGCATCTCACACTTCTGATAATCAGCTGTCTGCTTGACGTTTATTCAGCTGTGTAAAAACTATAACTTTGATCTCAGCCAAACCGATTTACTCAGGAACAAATAAAATACTAAAAAAAGCCAAACAATAACATTTTAAGTTATCTAAGTGACTCATATATCATGTTTAACCTGAGTAGCGAAAGACGGCGGTGGGTTTGAAAACGATTTGCCGGGAGTCCGGTGTTCTCACCGGCTCTAGTGAGCCTGTAACTCCGGCTCGCTATGGAGCTAGTGGGTAACAGACGCTTCCGAAAACGTCAGAGCGCTTTTGAAAATATGCGGTGTCTTGATAAACTGAGCAGATATTTGAGGTTTACACAGCTACATTCTCGCCTGAAAATATGTTAAACGTTTATTTTGTGACCCAGAAAGAATAATAAGAGTAATATTAAAACTAACTAGCTGTCGCCATTGTTGACAACTGAGCTGGGCTGCGCTATGAATTCTGGGACACAGCTGCTTCTTCTTCTTCGGGTTTAACAGCAGCTGGCATCCTTGTACATGCAGTGCTGCCATCTTCTGTTTCAGTCCGTTATTACACTCTTAAATCCTGCTACTTATTACTTATTCCTGCGTCTTTCAGGATCTTACAAAGCTTCAAACGACGCGTCGACTATTAAATCAGTCGTCGACGATTTTGATAGTCGACGTAATCGTGACTAGTCGACTAATCGTGGCAGCCCTACATGTAATTACAGGACTCATTGACGGACTGTTATGAAAACAATCATTTTCTTTGTCATAAACTAAACTTTATGACAAAGTTCAAATGAGGGATTTTTGCTTGTCTCGTTTCAAAGCTTGTTGCTCAGCTGCAGCGTTTCATTTGCACTGAAACTGTCAGCCAACGGTGTTTACATGGGCACATAAACACATTAATAGCGACGGTTGTCAAAAATAATGATTAGTACTAAAAAATATTAATACATTTTGTATGAATGATTTTGTATGAATATTGTGCTGAATGATGGAGTATAAGATAGACTTGAGATAGACTGGCCGACCTACACATTAACCCCACAGCGGTCGTTTGGCCGTGGACATCCATCACAGATGCATTTATGAAAGTCTGCATCTACTGAGTCAGCAGAGGGTAGGCAGAATTTATGTATTAGGCACCTCATTACTCTGCAACTCTCTGAGGTGTGCCACTCTGTGATTCCTAAACGCTTCCATTTTGTGATGATACCTCTTATCTTTGTTTGTGGGAGAGCAGACTGATTGCTGGGGGCTTCGTTTTATGCACTTCTGACAAAGGAAGTAAAAACACCTGATTTCAAAGATCAATAGGTGCGGTGCAAACTTCTGTCGTCTTGACTGGTAGATTATATAAACTGTATGAGCTCTGCAGTTTTAAAACTAAAAGGTGGAGAGTAGCAGGCATAGTGTTTGGGAGCAACAACATAGTGCATCCTGTACAGTGCAGCTGGGAGTGCTCGGACCAAACAGCCACTCTATAAATGCATGGCACAACACACAAGAGTATATTTGCACCTAAAGGTTAAAGGTTACTCTTTGGAAGATGCCACATTTTGGTTTGGAAGAGGAGTAAAAGAGGCCGTCTCTGTAAACAGGCCGGTTCTGGTTTTACACTCAAAGAGCTTTTTACAATTCCTACAAGCACTTCTGTCTACATCAGTCCTCTCTGTCTGACATTCACACATTCATACTCTTATGGATGCATCTCATGAGCAACATGGGCTTCGCGTCTTGCCCAAGGATACATGGCGGCTGGAGCAGCCAAACCACGAACCTTCTGATTAGTACTTGACCTGTTCTGCCTCCTGAGCTCGACGTATTCAGTAGCGAGGACATTTTATGACTGGACCTGTTGCAAGGTAACATCCAATCACAGTAGCACGCTGGGATTCTTCGAGTCTGTACGCCGACAAGCCTGATTTTACACATCTGTGGCCAGGAGACTGATCGGAACACCTGAATTCAATTATTTAGATGGGCGAGTAAATAATTATGGCAATATAGAGTATTGCAATAGTATATGTAGTGTTAACGTCAAGGTAAAAAGATGCAACTTCCTCCCCAAGACTGCAAACAAACTATACCTGGAACATTATTCAGTAAACTAGTTGATTGTGCTGCACTCCAGATTTTACTGGAATAACAATAAGGACTCCTGGCCATATTTTCCACGACAGAGGGAATCGGTCATCACTGAAGGAAACAGGGTGGCTGATTCTGGACAGCGCTGGGAGAAAATCCCACAGATTTCTCTGCCATCCTCTTTCTGTATAGAAAGGCACATCTGTGCTCATGTCCCATTAATAATGACAGTTTATACTCACAGTGCTAAACAAAGAGACAAGCTACATCACCCTGGGCCTGTCTGGAAACAGATCCTCCCCCACTGGGCCCCCCTGGAGGCACAGGCACTGAAACTGGACCTTTGAATGGC
This sequence comes from Simochromis diagramma, assembly GCF_900408965.1. Taxonomy (NCBI): domain Eukaryota; kingdom Metazoa; phylum Chordata; class Actinopteri; order Cichliformes; family Cichlidae; genus Simochromis; species Simochromis diagramma. The sequence continues at coordinate 1,513,883 of NW_024386892.1, forward strand.
CCCAACTGGCCGTAAAACTTCACTTTGTCTTTTTATTATTGTTTGTTTTGTTTTCACTCATATGTTAGTAGGCCCTACACCTCAAACTGCCACTGCAAAGAAATAAACTACTTTTAGATTTATACCATTTAATAACGTTATCATTTGCTCAGAGGAAATAAACGTTTGCATTTATACAAAGTTTCTATCAAAGTAGCCATAAACCCAAGTAAAATCACTGGCTTTCTATGTCATTTTGTAATCCCAAGATTTCTTTTCAAAAGTACCGTGGCTCCAGAATTTGACACCCTCCCTGGGCTATATTTGGACTAAGACTGACATCCATCTTTAGCAAGAAAAGCACACAGCCTAAATTCCAGCTATTGTTGTGCTAACTGATGACCATCACTGACAGACATGGTTAATATAAAATACTGTCTGAGTAGCTGTTGGTCTACGGGACACTTGTACATGTAGTCTGCCTCCTTTGACTGAGGTATAAGGGTTTAGGTGAGTGACTGACTTCAGGTCTGAGACTGCAAGCAAGCTCTGCACTAACCACCACGTGCTCATTTTCCTCCTGTTAAATGCATTATGCTGGCCCTAGTGAAAGGGGTCGAGGAGTGAGTGTGTGTGTGTGGGGGGGATAAAAGCCGGGCTACAGCAAACAGAGGAAGGGAAAGTCGGCTCCCTGTGGATCTTTAAACACCGTGCAGGCTGTTAGGTGCTTGTTGGTGTAGCTGTGATCAATTGGAGGGCAGCGCTGAGGGCAACTTTAGAAGCAACAGATGTGAACAGCCACCGAGAGCCCTTCACACTGTTATCTCAGAGAAGATAAACGCATGTAACACCTGTGCAACTTCTTAATGTTGTACTTTGGAGATGCCACAGTGCTTTGTTTAAGAGCAATGGAGCATCTCTTTGAATAAGAGCGCTGGAAATACATATATCTATACTTAAATGAGAGATTCACTGATTCTTTATCATGACAGTCTCTACTATTACCTCTGTGATCTCTGCATCCAGAAAACACCAATACACTTATATCACCAGCTGTAGAGAGAATCGTCTAAAATTATTTTCCAAAAGAAATTAATTGTGTGTGGTGGGGGGACAGCGCAAAAACATTTCTGTTTATCATTAAAAAAAAATAATCTTTTCATCTTTTTAAGCGACTCTTACTTCTTCCAGGATCTGGTCGAGACGACCCAGGATGACGGGCTCCACCTGTTCCACGGGCAGCATCCACGCAGAAAGCCGCTGCTGTTCCAGACTTACTATCCTGGACTGCAGCTCCGACGTCCGCACAAACACTACGATCCAAACTCCAACAGACAGCACGGACACCGCGATGCAAAACGTCACGCAAGACAAATCTCTCCACAGCGGCTGCTTCAAGCCAACGCGCCTCTTTTCACCTGGTTTACCAGCGACTCCCCACTTCTTTTCCTGTTCCATTTCAGACATGTGAGTGTGGCTCTATGCACCCAACAATCCCCAAGCTCATCAGGTGTACAGTTGCGCAGAAAGAATCCTGCCGATCTGTAACTTTGCAGGAGGCTGTTTATACTGAGTAAACTCTGCCGTTCTTTACCAATCTGGCTGCACTCATATGAGTAATTACATAAACCTTCAAAACCGAAACATTCCGTGTCCGAGTCTTCCGCTGTCTTACTCCTTTGTGTTCGGCTCCGTTTGTCCCATTCGCTACTTCAGAGCGATCCCACTATGTGCTACAGGCCAGTCCCTGTAACCCGAACCAGTCTCCCGCTCCTCTGTACAACTCTGGAAGTCGCCGGCTCTTTGCTCACACTGCATGCTCCTCCTCTGAGAGGTTTTAGGTTAAATGGCGGGGCGGGATTCGCCAGTGTTGCTACCCCCTTTGATCCGTGTACTTGGACAGGGGTATTTTTAGGTGCGCAAAGCCAGGACGCAAAGTCACACAGCGGGTATACTGAGTGCCCGCTGACTGCTGCTCAAAACAACGCACCACAATGATCTCGTTTAGAGGATCTGCTAGCTTCTGTGAACTTGTTCTGTGCAGATTCAAGTTCGCCACACCAGGATAGATTATATAGCAACACACTAGAGTAGTTTGGAGTGATTTACAGTTCACAATAAGCTCCATGGTGCCCGCTCAGTCGCCTGTGAACTATGAGAAAAACAGAAACTCTGTTTTAAACCTGTGGTTCTCAAACTGTTTTCTGACACAGTCCACATAAGAGTAGTTCAAGCTGCACAACCCACAACTTTAAATAACAACAGAATCCAAGTTTACACCAAACATGAGCCAGGACAATATCATCTATGAACTTTTATTTCTTTCTTTTCCCTCAAAGAGCAACATCATTTCTGTTTGGGGTTTTTTAAGTGGAGAGTTTCTGCTTTAATTCAAGAGGTTAAACAAACCATTAAGCCTTTAGGAGTAACCACCATTTTTATAGAAAGTCCACAATTTTCAGAGGCTCAACAGTACCGTAATTGGACAATTGACTGACAAGCAGTGCCATGTGGGAACTCTCCCCTCAGTGTTTCGTGATAAATGACACAGACTTGGGGGAAAAAAGGTGTTTGTGCTAGAATAATAAAAGGTCCAAAGAGTAAAGGAGGCCATCATTAGGTTATACTGTTTCTCTTTATATCCATATTCAAAGGCTTTGTCTGTTCCAGTATCTGTGTTTTGTCTTGTTTCACTTTATGTTGAGTTATGTGAATTTCTCAGTGTTAAGCAATTATTCTAGATAGTGATGATTTGTTGGTTTTCACATGTGTTTAGTGTTTGGGCCTTCTTGGTTTTACTTATTGTGGTTCTGCTTTTTGGGCGGACCAAAATGCAGAGATGGAACATGAACTCAAACAGCTTTATTGCTGAAAGCTACAAACTGAAAGTACTGGCCAATAAACCCCTGGTGTGGAAACTAAGCCACAGAACATGAAGCACACAGCACAGGGGGGAAACATGGCAGGAAGACTGATGACGTGACAACAGAGACAAACTGAAGACTTAAATACACGGGATAACGAGAGGATGGGCAGCAGGTGGAAACACCAGGAACAAATCTGACTAATGGGATAGAAGCAAAACTGAATGTCACACATGAGACGAGGTAGCTTCAAAATAAAACAGGAAATGACACACACTGTGAGACCCAGGCAAAGACACGCACAAGAGAAGGACACAGAGAACAAAGAGACAAGGGGAACCTAAACGGGCAAGAAACTAAAACACAGAATAAACCCAAGAATGAAAAATGAAGCTTAAACATAAACCATAATACAAAATGACACCAAATACAAGAAACCATGACATTGACTGTATTCTATCCCATGTTTAAGTTATCGTGGTTCCTCTGTGTTTCCCGTGGTTTGTCAGGTTGTCATCTTTGATTCCACATTTAGTTACTTTCTACTGTATTCTATTAGTCATTTGTCTCATGGGAGCTGTGTTTACTTTTGCTTCATTTGTCCTGTTTCCACCACAAGTTTCAGTTGTGTTCCCACCTGTTTCTATTCCCATGTTATCTCATGAACCTCTAGTTTTTTGGTCCACTTCTGGGTCTTGAGTTCTGCATTTGGGTCTGCAACCTGCTTGCAATACAGAGCTACATGATGACCATCATCATCAGACATCAGCCTGCTGGAGCAGTTTCTGCACTGTGAGAATGTGAGACTCCAAAAGACTCTTTCTGACATGTGCCCAGAGAATCCCAGACTATTGGAGGTGCTGCACACATGGCTAAGGGACCTAGTCATTGTCCTCTCACGGCTTCTGTCCTGAACTCCACACCTCTGCAGTCTGCAGGCTTTCTGCTGCAGGTTTCTTCCTGTTAAAAGGGAGTTTTTCCTTCCCATTGTCACCAAAGTGCTTGCTTGTTGGGGTCATATGAGTGTTGTTTTTTTTCTCTGTATGTATTATTGTAGGGTCTACCTTACAGTACAAAGCACTTTGAGGTGACTGTTGTTGTGATTTGACGCTGTATAAATAAAATTGAATTGAAATTTCATAATTCTCACTCTTTCTGCCCGACTACTCCTCATCAGCCAGCTCCTTGCTGCTCCACCTCAGACTCACCTGTCTCCCTGCTAGCCAGTGTTTAACTGTCCTACTCATGAAGGTGGGATATCCAACACAAAAGAAGCAGCACCAGCCAGAGCTTCCATCCCTGCCTCCACCTAAGCTGGTTTCCACATTCGTGTTTGTCGGGTCTCAATAGAATAGAATAGAATAGAATTCAACTTTATTGTCATTGCACATGCACAGGTACAGGGCAACGAAATGCAGTTTGCATCCATCCAGAAGTGCTTTAGTGATATAGATATATTACAATATATATTAGCAATAGTATAGATATGTGAGTATATTACAGAAATGGGTCTATTATGGTATGTTATAATGTACACGGTATGAAGTATGTTGTGAATATTCTATAACTATAAGTATGTACAGGCTGTAGTGAGTACAAGCTATGTACAGGCTATGAACAGGATATAAATATGAAAAACTACAGAATATGAAATAAATAACTTTACAGAATCTGAGATATACAGCTATACAGAAATGTGAACTATGCAAGTTGTAAACAGTTGTAGGATTAAAAATTATCGAATGTACAGAATGATTATTTACACAGAGCTATACAGTAGTGCAGTTAAGATAAGTGAGATATAATTCCTACAGAGGCTATATAAAGTGCTAGTGGTTGTGAGTGGTGGTTCAGTCCATGTTATTATTGTGTGTTTGAGGGTACAGTTGTCCATTGTGTGTGTAGGTGGTTGTGTGTGTGTGTGTATGTCCAGTCCATGAGTTAACGTGGGTCAGATGTCAGGAGGCAGAGTTCAGGAGTCTGACAGCTGTGGGGAAGAAGCTGTTCCGGTACCTGGTGGTCTTAGTCCGGAGGCTCCTGTGGCGCCTCCCAGAGGGCAGGAGGGTGAAGAGTCCATGTGATGGGTGACTGGGGTCTTTGATGATTTTCCCAGCCCTTTTCAGACACCTCTATGACATCCTCCTCAGTGAGTAAGACGGAATTTGCTTTTCTCCCCAACTTGCTTGTTCAAACACTAATCCTTGTGTTTTTCAGCATATGAAATGTGAAACAGAGTTTTTTGGTTACCAGCTTGTAAAGTTATTGACTGAGTTTTTTGTTGCTTCTTTAATACAACCTGAACTTTTTCTACGTGTACTTCATATTGAAACTGCTCATTGTGTGCTTCATTCTGAACCTGCTGGCCAAATACCTGACCTAGCAACTCTGAAAAGCTAAACACAAGTACTTGCCTTCTTGCTAGTCTGTACTTTATAAGTTTACACGGGACTCTGAAATTCCCGAGAACGCATCGCGATCATTCTACATTCAAGCGTACTCGATGACATCACGGCTTCAGAGTTTTTACTGCCCTTAATTTAACCCTAATTAAATTAAAGTTACACATGATGTTGTAGATTTCTTTAAGAAGAAAAAAATTTGAAAATGTATTTTAAGCACTGTTAAAATTGGCTTTTACATATGATCTCTGTCATAATGTCTAATAAGCTTCACACAGTCAAGTACCATAACTACATGACAGAAACACAAACTTAATCTCTCTTATTAAAAATAGCATATATGTATGCACAGCTCACGCTGCTTATTGTGTGTGAGGATCTGTGTGAGGATCTAAACGTATTCTACGCTAGATTCGACACAGCGAACACCATGAGACCGGACAGTGTGCGCACCGCGGATGACGTCAGTGCGCACACTGTGTCTGAGGAGGATGTGCAGAAGTGCTTCAGGAAGGTGAACGCACGCAAAGCTACTGGTCCGGACGGGATTCCCGGCCGCGTCCTCAAGTCATGCGCGGCTCAGCTGGCTGGAGTGTTCACGCACATCTTCAACCTTTCCCTCTCTCTGTCTGTAGTCCCAGCCTGCTTCAAAATGGCCACCATCGTCCCTGTACCCAAATCCTCCACCATCTCCTCACTGAACGACTGGCGACCTGTAGCCCTGACCCCCATCGTAAGCAAATGCTTCGAGAAGCTGGTCAGGGACTTCATCTGCTCTGCACTACCCGACTCACTGGACCCTCTACAGTTCACATACCGCCACAACAGGTCCACTGATGATGCCATAGCCCTGACACTACACACTGCCCTGTCACACCTGGAGAAGAGAGACACGTATGTGAGGATGCTGTTTGTAGATTACAGCTCAGCATTCAATACCATCGTTCCCTCGAAGCTGGACAGGAAACTGCAGGATCTAGAACTGAGCAGCTCCCTCTGCAGCTGGATCCTTAGCTTCCTGTCTGACAGACGCCAAGTGGTCAGACTGGGCAGCATCACCTCATCCCCCATCACACTGAACACTGGTGCTCCACAGGGGTGTGTACTGAGCCCTCTCCTATACTCACTCTACACCTACGACTGCACGGCCACTAACAGCTCCAACATCATTGTGAAGTTTGCGGACGACACTACAGTGGTGGGTCTTATCACCAACGGTGATGAGACGGCTTATAGGGAGGAGGTCAGCGCCCTGACCCACTGGTGTCAAGACAACCATCTCACCCTCAGTGTCGCAAAGACAAAGGAGTTGATAGTGGACTTCCGGAGGTGCAGAGAAGTACACACCCCCATCACCATCAACGGCGCTGCTGTGGAGAGAGTGAGCAGCTTCCGGTTCCTTGGTGTACATCTGGCTGAGGATCTTACATGGTCAGTACACACAAACAAAACAGTGAAGAAGGTTAGTACTTTGTCTATAAATGATGATGTATCACAAGTCCACTATAGTGCAGGTACACACAAGTACACACGAGTATGCATATTGAGAAATGGCCCCAGTTTTTAAAGACTGTTGCCCCGCTCGAGCCTACCTCAAAGGTTGTTCCTCTGCTTGTAGTTTCTTCCACTCTGAATGAAAAAGGACTGTTGGCAAAGCAGTTTACATGTTTCATAGATGCTAATCTGAAAGTGCTCGGTGAGCCTGCACCTAGTAAAGTAAAAACGTAACATTTATTTATATAGTACTGTTAAAGTCAGGAATCTATTACAAAGTTCTTTACAGGGAATGTAAAAATACATGTGGCGACCTGGTCAGCCTGTTTATTAGACAGGACATGTCAGAACTGCCTTCTCCTCTCCATCATTATCAGAGCTTTCCTTGATAAAAAGGAAGTTATTAACAACATTTTCACACTCTTCTCTACATCACACTTCTCCCATCGGTTTGCCATGAAAGGCTGCAATGCACGTGGGCAAACCACCAGAAAAAATGCTGCTCAGCTTTGTCCGTCTAATTCAGTCACTGTTAGCAGGAAACAGAAATACTCACACAGTGGAGACAGCTACCAGTCATGTAAAGGATGTATGCACATATTAATTGACAGACGAGGAGCTTTATGACAGCGCTGTGTGGGATAAAAGGAGAGCGACTGCTTTCTTTGGTATGTTCCATTTTTAGATTTGGTAAAGGGAATGAGCAACTAGCCAAAGATGCAAACCACTAACCTTTGATTAGATGACCTGCTCTACCTCCTGAGCTACAGCCAAAATGCAAAGCAAGCACTGGTGCCGAGGAAAGCTAGGACCCACTCAGTCCCTGCACACATACTTTCATTATGGCAAAACCATTTTAGTCAGTTGAAAATTCATTAAACTATAATAAAGTGAAAGCTATGGCTCTTCTAAACACAGTGGTATTTGTTCCTCCATGCAAGTTTAAGAGACACTCAACATTTTGACCTGCCAGCATCTTCGAAATGGTGAGAACAACAACCCAAACTGTTCATCATCAAAGTGTCTAAAACAAGATTTCTGCCTTTCAAAAGACTTTTTCAAACATAGCAAACAAAGAACTTTGTTCAGCCTCCTTCCCCTTGACGTTAAAAGATTATATTTTATTATAATGTCTGTATACAATTAGCAGCACTTAATTAAAATAATGAAATCATTCTGACACCTCTGAATAACAATTTGGCTTGAGTTTTAAAGTTTAGTAGTCTGTCTCAGCTACCGTCTGCAGTAGTGAAAAAAGTTGGTGAAGGCTGTGTTAGCTCATGAACTGTTGGGTGCCACTGAGTGATAACTGTCGTCATGTCAGTACTATGGCCTTCACATTTCATGCAGGGTGAAAAGGTGGAGCTTTTATTAGATGAAAGAAATATTTTTTTAATTAAAGCACTAAAATAAGAGCAGTCTGTTGATCCTTTGAAGGCTTGCAAATAGTACAGCAAGTTTTTAATTCACCAGTAAATTCATTGCAATAAGTTCACTTTTAAGTCAAATTGTTTTTGAAATGCTTTAAATGTTTATGTAATGTTTCACAAAAGAGACAAAAACAACAACGAAAAAACTGTTAACCTTTGTGCATAATGGAAATGCAAGAACCTGTGAGCAACTGATTAAAGACAAAGCAATTTTGCTTCATTGTTGTTTGCTTCAGATAGCCACTATGGCAGCAGCGGCAGAGGAAAATGGAAATATTACTGCAAAGCAGCAGAACAGATGAACGGCTTCTGCAAGCTCAGAGAAAAGGTCACATACAGTGGGGCAAAAAAGTATTTAGTCAGCCACCGATTGTGCAAGTTCCCCCACCTAAAATGATGACAGAGGTCTGTAATTTGCACCAGAGGTACACTTCAACTGTGAGAGACAGAATGTGAAAAAAAATCCATGAATCCACATGGTAGGATTTGTAAAGAATTTATTCGTAAATCAGGGTGGAAAATAAGTATTTGGTCAATAACAAAAATACAACTCAATACTTTGTAACATAACCTTTGTTGGCAATAACAGAGGTCAAACGTTTACTATAGGTCTGTACCAGGTTTGCACACACAGTAGCTGGTATTTTGGCCCATTCCTCCATGCAGATCTTCTCGAGAGCAGTGATGTTTTGGGGCTGTCGCCGAGCAACACGGACTTTCAACTCCCGCCACAGATTTTCTATGGGGTTGAGGTCTGGAGACTGGCTAGGCCACTCCAGGACTTTCAAATGCTTCTTGCGGAGCCACTCCTTTGTTGCCCGGGCGGTGTGTTTTGGATCATTGTCATGTTGGAAGACCCAGCCTCGTTTCATCTTCAAAGTTCTCACTGATGGAAGGAGGTTTTGGCTCAAAATCTCACGATACATGGCCCCATTCATTCTGTCCTTAACACGGATCAGTCGTCCTGTCCCCTTGGCAGAAAAACAGCCCCATAGCATGATGTTTCCACCCCCATGCTTCACAGTAGGTATGGTGTTCTTGGGATGCAACTCAGTATTCTTCTTCCTCCAAACACGACGAGTTGAGTTTATACCACAAAGTTCTACTTTGGTTTCATCTGACCACATGACATTCTCCCAATCCTCTGCTGTATCATCCATGTGCTCTCTGGCAAACTTCAGACGGGCCTGGACATGCACTGGCTTCAGCAGCGGAACACGTCTGGCACTGCGGGATTTGATTCCCTGCCGTTGTAGTGTGTTACTGATGGTGACCTTTGTTACTTTGGTCCCAGCTCTCTGCAGGTCATTCACCAGGTCCCCCCGTGTGGTTCTGGGATCTTTGCTCACCGTTCTCATGATCATTTTGACCCCACGGGATGAGATCTTGCGTGGAGCCCCAGATCGAGGGAGATTATCAGTGGTCTTGTATGTCTTCCATTTTCTGATGATTGCTCCCACAGTTGATTTTTTCCACACCAAGCTGCTTGCCTATTGTAGATTCACTCTTCCCAGTCTGGTGCAGGTCTACAATACTTTTCCTGGTGTCCTTCGAAAGCTCTTTGGTCTTGGCCATGGCGGAGTTTGGAGTCTGACTGTTTGAGGCTGTGGACAGGTGTCTTTTATACAGATGATGAGTTCAAACAGGTGCCATTCATACAGGTAACAAGTGGGGGACAGAAAAGCTTCTTACAGAAGATGTTACAGGTCTGTGAGAGCCAGAGATTTTCCTTGTTTGAGGTGACCAAATACTTATTTTCCACCCTAATTTACGAATAAATTCTTTACAAATCCTACCATGTGAATTCATGGATTTTTTTTTCACATTCTGTCTCTCACAGTTGAAGTGTACCTCTGGTGCAAATTACTGACCTCTGTCATCATTTTAAGTGGGGGAACTTGCACAATCGGTGGCTGACTAAATACTTTTTTGCCCCACTGTACCTGTTCTAATTAAATGGGTTGCCAACTGCCAGTAAAACAGAAGAAGAAATGACATAATCATCATGCTGTGAGACGATGCAGCGCGTAATAGCAATAGATAAATATTTGAAAAGCAGTCAGTGTGACCTGGTCCTGGAGAAAACTCCGACCCAGGTGAAGGCCCTATAGGGTATGCTATAGCATGAGAAGAAAGCAACAAAACTATACTGGGGACAAACAGCTAAGTCTGCTCAGGGAAAATGATCAATATGCTGTTTGTGACATTGTTGTTTCTAATGTGAAATATGTGCCATGGCTCCAAAAGGCTGGGAAACAGTGATATATATGTTATTAACATATGATATATATGTTATTATGTCTGTGTCCCAGACAGGCTGGCCGTGCTTCGTGGCTGCTGTCCCTTCTGATTGCCCTGTAAAGGTTTTGTGGTCTGCTGTATTGTACTTTCTGCTGTTGCTATTACATGTTAGTAAAGTGTCCGTGCCCTTGATTGCTTCTTTAAACAGCTGATTTGTACAACAAAACTCCATGAACTTGGCTTAGCCTTTTAAGGGATGACTTAGCAAACAGGTGGCCGTCTCACTAAGTGTTACCACATGCATAGCAAGCGAAGTGCTTATTATGCGTTTGATGTCTTCTGCCTCCCAGTACAACCCCTCCACCTCTCTTCTTCATCCCACTCTGTGTAATCTTATGAGATCAGAAGCTGGTTGGGATAATAATGTGTAAGGTGATGACAAATTAGAACCAGCTAGCTTGAGGTTTTGCTGTTAAAGGAACATGTTGAGCAAAGACCTTTTTAATGAAAAGAGGAAAACAAGATCATGCAGACAGAAGGAGAGGCATATGGACACTGCAGAGAGAAGCTAAAACTGTGTGTGTGATTCATCTGCTGTAAAGCGTGCCATTGAAATGAACAGTGTATTTGTTAGCAACATGTTAACAACTTACTGCTCACTTCCACATCAGAATTTTTCACAGTTGGTCCACGGCTCTTCATGTTACTGCATGTTGTCCTTTGTCAGTCACTATGAAGGCAAAAACAATGTGTGTGTAGAGATGACATGTGGATGCTGTTTTCTCAGTCAGTTATTTGATAAATTGATTTTCAGACTTCCATTAATCTAACATAACTCCAGATGAGCGGCAAAAAGTTTTAATTTGCAGTACTATAATGACGGTGCTTGCAGGAGTGCCACAGCCCATCCTTTTATAAATAGGAAAGAAAATCAGTATGTGCTGTTAAATTTAACAAAAAAATGCGTCATGTCAGTACTATGGCCTTCACATTTCATGCAGGGTGAAAAGGTGGAGCTTTATTAGATGAAAGAAATATTTTTTTAATTAAAGCACTAAAATAAGAGCAGTCTGTTGATCCTTTGAAGGCTTGCAAATCGTACAGCAAGTTTTTACTTCACCATTAAATTCATTGCAATCAGTTCACTTTTTAAGTCAAATTGTTTTTGAAATGCTTTAAATGTTTATGTAATGTTTCACAAAAGAGACAAAACAACAACGAAAAAAACTGTTAACCTTTGTGCATAATGGAAAATGCAAGAACCTGTGAGCAACTGATTAAAGACAAAGCAATTTTTGCTTCATTGTTGTTTGCTTCAGATAGCCACTATTGGCAGCAGCGCAGAGGAAAATGGAAATATTATGCAAAGCAGCAGAACAGATGAACGGCTTCTGCAAGCTCAGAGAAAAGGTCACATACAGTGGGGCAAAAAAGTATTTAGTCAGCCACCGATTGTGCAAGTTCCCCCACCTAAAATGATGACAGAGGTCTGTAATTTGCACCAGAGGTACACTTCAACTGTGAGAGACAGAATGTGAAAAAAAATCCATGAATCCACATGGTAGGATTTGTAAAGAATTTATTCGTAAATCAGGGTGGAAAATAAGTATTTGGTCAATAACAAAAATACAACTCAATACTTTGTAACATAACCTTTGTTGGCAATAACAGAGGTCAAACGTTTACTATAGGTCTGTACCAGGTTTGCACACACAGTAGCTGGTATTTTGGCCCATTCCTCCATGCAGATCTTCTCGAGAGCAGTGATGTTTTGGGGCTGTCGCCGAGCAACACGGACTTTCAACTCCCGCCACAGATTTTCTATGGGGTTGAGGTCTGGAGACTGGCTAGGCCACTCCAGGACTTTCAAATGCTTCTTGCGGAGCCACTCCTTTGTTGCCCGGGCGGTTGTGTTTTGGATCATTGTCATGTTGGAAGACCCAGCCTCGTTTCATCTTCAAAGTTCTCACTGATGGAAGGAGGTTTTGGCTCAAAATCTCACGATACATGGCCCCATTCATTCTGTCCTTAACACGGATCAGTCGTCCTGTCCCCTTGGCAGAAAAACAGCCCCATAGCATGATGTTTCCACCCCCATGCTTCACAGTAGGTATGGTGTTCTTGGGATGCAACTCAGTATTCTTCTTCCTCCAAACACGACGAGTTGAGTTTATACCAAAAAGTTCTACTTTGGTTTCATCTGACCACATGACATTCTCCCAATCCTCTGCTGTATCATCCATGTGCTCTCTGGCAAACTTCAGACGGGCCTGGACATGCACTGGCTTCAGCAGCGGAACACGTCTGGCACTGCGGGATTTGATTCCCTGCCGTTGTAGTGTGTTACTGATGGTGACCTTTGTTACTTTGGTCCCAGCTCTCTGCAGGTCATTCACCAGGTCCCCCCGTGTGGTTCTGGGATCTTTGCTCACCGTTCTCATGATCATTTTGACCCCACGGGATGAGATCTTGCGTGGAGCCCCAGATCGAGGGAGATTATCAGTGGTCTTGTATGTCTTCCATTTTCTGATGATTGCTCCCACAGTTGATTTTTTCACACCAAGCTGCTTGCCTATTGTAGATTCACTCTTCCCAGTCTGGTGCAGGTCTACAATACTTTTCCTGGTGTCCTTCGAAAGCTCTTTGGTCTTGGCCATGGCGGAGTTTGGAGTCTGACTGTTTGAGGCTGTGGACAGGTGTCTTTTATACAGATGATGAGTTCAAACAGGTGCCATTCATACAGGTAACGAGTGGGGGACAGAAAAGCTTCTTACAGAAGACGTTACAGGTCTGTGAGAGCCAGAGATTTTCATTGTTTGAGGTGACCAAATACTTATTTTCCACCCTAATTTACGAATAAATTCTTTACAAATCCTACCATGTGAATTCATGGATTTTTTTTTCACATTCTGTCTCTCACAGTTGAAGTGTACCTCTGGTGCAAATTACTGACCTCTGTCATCATTTTAGGTGGGGGAACTTGCACAATCGGTGGCTGACTAAATACTTTTTTGCCCCACTGTACCTGTTCTAATTAAATGGGTTGCCAACTGCCAGTAAAACAGAAGAAGAAATGACATAATCATCATGCTGTGAGACGATGCAGTGCGTAATAGCAATAGATAAATATTTGAAAAGCAGTCAGTGTGACCTGGTCCTGGAGAAAACTCCGACCCAGGTGAAGGCCCTATAGGGTATGCTATAGCATGAGAAGAAAGCAACAAAACTATACTGGGGACAAACAGCTAAGTCTGCTCAGGGAAAATGATCAATATGCTGTTTGTGACATTGTTGTTTCTAATGTGAAATATGTGCCATGGCTCCAAAAGGCTGGGAAACAGTGATATATATGTTATTAACATATGATATATATGTTATTAATGTCTGTTCCCAGACAGGCTGGCAGTGCTTCGTGGCTGCTGTCCTTCTGATTGCCCTGTAAAGGTTTGTGGTCTGCTGTATTGTACTTTCTGCTGTTTGCTATTACATGTTAGTAAAGTGTCCGTGCCCTTGATTGCTTCTTTAACAGCTGATTTGTACAACAAACTCCATGAACTTGGCTTAGCCTTTTAAGGGATGACTTAGCAAACATGTGGCCGTCTCACTAAGTGTTACCACATGCATAGCAAGCGAAGTGCTTATTATGCTTTTGATGTCTTCTGCCTCCCAGTACAACCCCTCCACCCTCTTCTTCATCCCACTCTGTGTAATCTTATGAGATCAGAAGCTGGTTGGGATAATAATGTGTAAGTGATGACAAATTAGAACCAGCTAGCTTGAGGTTTTGCTGTTAAAGGAACATGTTGAGCAAAGACCTTTTTAATGAAAAGAGGAAAAACAAGATCATGCAGACAGAAGGAGAGGCATATGGACACTGCAGAGAGAAGCTAAAACTGTGTGTGTGATTCATCTGCTGTAAAAGCGTGCCATTGAAATGAACAGTGTATTTGTTAGCAACATGTTAACAACTTACTGCTCACTTCCACATCAGAATTTTTCACAGTTGGTCCACGGCTCTTCATGTTACTGCATGTTGTCCTTTGTCAGTCACTATGAAGGCAAAAACAATGTGTGTGTAGAGATGACATGTGGATGCTGTTTCTCAGTCAGTTATTTGATAAATTGATTTTCAGACTTCCATTAATCTAAACATAACTCCAGATGAGCGGCAAAAAGTTTTAATTTGCAGTACATATAATGACGGTGCTTGCAGGAGTGCCACAGCCCATCCTTTTATAAATAGGAAAGAAAATCAGTATTTCAAAAAGCTGGCACAGGACCCAGGATATGTGTCCGACCCTTCAGTGAATCCATTTACTGTTCATGCAAGCTAGAAATGGTAGGGTGGCTGTCAAGAAGGTATGCTCAAGAAAAAGCAGAGCCAAAGAAGTGGACCAAAAACTCAGCTGCAACAGATTCATGGGGAAAGCATATTCCTAAAATATCTGCACTGTAGAAGGAACAAAGTCAGCCAAAATCAAAAGAAGACTGGCTGTTGTAGTGTCCTTTAAGACTTTTAGAGACCTGCCTACAGAAATTAGAAGAAAGCTTCCCTGAGACACTTCCCACTTTCCTAAAAGTGGGAAGTTTATAGTAACAAAGTATGAATAAATGAGCGGTGGCTCAAGACGTTTGTACGGTAGTGTATATCCAGCATATGTTTGTTTTGGTGGACACAGAACATGTGATTACAGATGGGAATGAGCTCTGTAGGTAGGTTAATAAGAAGGCATGGGCAGACCATCCTGCCTGTAACACATTTTTGTACAAATCAGATAAACAGAACACATATTCAGTGTTTGGGGACTAGTAGCTGATGATGTTTACGAGCCTTAATCTACCCTAGATTTCTGAGACTAATCCACAAAGAAAACTAGAGTGAAAACAGCCCCACCCATCTATCGTTTGTCATTATCATTAATGAGAAGTTATTGCACATGGTATTTCTGGAAGGATGAATAAACCACAGTTTCATGGTTTCACTGACCAAATCACTATGAGTGAGCCCATTTGACTGAGATCTATTTTGAGACACATCATGGAAATTGCTGCTGGAATCGGGTCCTACTCATTAAGTTTGCAAACACTTTTTTCAGTCTTGACCACGGGGTACTGGCTGCAGCACCAGTGGTTGGGGTTTGGCCCGCTCTGAACCTGCTCTGAACCAGCTAAAATGATTCAGTTCCAACCACACGTGAACTACATAACTAACCTTCCAAATGACACTTTGAGAAGTAATCTTGGTCTATAAAATATGTAAGCCTAGTTATATTGTTAAGGGACTATGAAGAAGGTATAGGGGAGTTTTTTTTTTTTACATGAGAATCAAAAAGGTTGTGAGCTTTTTTTAAAAATCAGCCGAGTAGAGAGAATTTGACTCAACAGGTCAGACCATAGTTTGACCATTAAAACTTTTAATTTCCTTTAATTTTCCTTTTTTAAGAAAAACCTAAACAAAATTAAAATGTTGCCTGGTTGTATTTGTTTTACCGTTATGAATTAGCAGTTCTAAAAACAAAAAAGGAAAATGTATACAAACTGTTTTTATCATTACGTCTACACTGTTAATGAGGTCTGACACTGGTGACCAAGAGAAACTGTTACACAAAGTTAAAGTAGCGAAGTTAAGTCCCGCCCATTGACATGAAAGCAGTGGTCTTGGCAGGATGTGGTCTTCACATGTCAGTTGAGTCTTCTTCCTCAGAAACATGATCCCCGAGTGCAGCTACTCAACAGGAAGAGTTCAGCAAAGGTCTTTAAATAAATACCTGTGAAATGCACCTGCCTGTAACTCACTTAGATTCAGGACACTTTTAATTTGGTTCTCAATGCTGTATTGTATTTTCTATTTAATTAACTGAATTAAAACCCTTGCTATAACAACATATTAACATAGTGTAATCTTCAAATGCATTATCCACATCACTCTCCGCTGAATTTCCCACTACTCAAAGTCAAACAGTATTTACCCATTCTGCTTTGAGTGATTCTCTAGCTTAAATCGCATCTTGAAACTCACTTTTTTTTACTTTGGCTTTTAATTCGAGTTCAGTATGAGTACTATCAGGCCTGTTTTATGATGTTTTTAAATTGTTAATACATTATCTTCTCATTTATCTGTATTTGTTTCTAATTTATCTATATTTGTTTCTATATTGTTTTCTCTTGTTTTTAACCAATTGTGAAGCACTTTGATCAACTCTGCTGTTTTTAAATGTGCTATACAAATACAGTTTGAATTGAATTGAATTAGCTTAGCTCCTAGTCGAGTCACTGATTAATACATCATTATTTGCCCGTCTGAGTGGTGTCAAAAAAAATGATGCGGGCTTTATAGATCATCGGGAAACTTTGTGCGGACAACCTTGATCTTATTAGGAGAGATTACATCCCACTTTGGATGGAGCAGCTCTCATTTCTAGAAATCTGTCTAAATTTATTACATGTCACTATTTGCGGTTCAGTCATTACTGATTTGAAAAAACACAACTGCAGGTTCTCTGAGGATTATTTGAACATGAAAGCATGCTGTGTTGTAGCCTCACAAAGACGACATGAAAACTGCTTTTGTTTATCTGAAGAACAAAATGAAATTACTTTGAGTGGTCTTTAAAGGTATTCTTAATGTGTTCTAGGAGCTTCAATTCCAGTAAAAGAAACATCATCACCAGATTAATACACACACACACACATCTGAGTGTCACAGCTTGTGCTTCATTTAGTCTCTCCCCCAGCAGAGACTTTGTACTGCACTTTAAAAAATGATGTTCCAGCTGACAGACGGGAATGTGGGGTTTAAGAATAAAGATTATACTTAAAACAGAATTAAAACATATTTGTCTACATACAAATTTGATATAAGGTCAGCAAATACAGGTTATCTATCCTGTTTTTAGGATCTTATTTTAATGCTTACAGAACAAAAATAGTTTTTTTATAATTAATTATTATTAATTATAAGTAATTTCCTACCTGTTGATCTAATCTGAAACCTAACCTGCTGTAGAGCAGTGTGGTCTGCAGCATAAATTACCATAGTGATTGTAAGAAGTGGACCTCCTCCTTGGTATAGAAAACCTAGTGGGAGTTACCTGGATAAGACAAAATCATGCTTTTATAGTACAGGCCTCTAACAACATCTCCAACATGAACTTTCCTCCACTCCTGAACAAAACCCCAAACTGAGACATTTTTAATTGATTATTATGATTGATTGTGATTATGATTGATGATTTTACTGTGATATTTTTTTAATCGACACAAAAAAAAAAAAAAAACATTGTCCTGCTGCATACCACATAGCAAAATTGGTATGGCCCAGATCTGGCCCACACAGGGTGCTTACACATGGCCCACATACCGCAAAGAATGGCCCAGATCTGGTTTGCCAGAGGTGGCCCACACATGGGCCAGCACAAGGCCAGTCACACTGGTGGTCCTGCGCTGGCCCATGTGTGGGCCGCAGATAAGTGATGAAACACCTGAATCCTCAAAACCTACGGTGAGTGTATTTGATAACTCTTGGGAGCATTTTGCTGCTATGGGGTATCAATGTAAGACTTCTGAGGAGTTTTTTTTTTTTTCATTACATCTTTAAGTAGGAGTAACTTTGTGAGTCCTCTGGCAAATTTAGTGTTCTCATGTCAGCTTAGAGGGAATGTCCCTTGAGGGATCCTGGGAATGTTAGTGCAGCCGAACACTTGAGATGATGCTAGAGAGTGTTAAAAGAAGCGGGACAGCCTAACCCTGCAACACTGTCTGCCCTACCAGCTGCTGGAGGCTAGGAGAGCAAATGCCTGACTGGGGGATATAAATGAAACCAAGTGAAATACCTAATCTCTTTGGACTCACTGAATATGCTACTCAGTAGTCCAGCAGAAACAGCAGATACTTGAAACTAGAAACTGTTATCTTTTCTGCTATCCCTCCCTGTAATGTGAACACTGGCTATGTTAGAAGACATGTAACTTGTTCCCCTTTGTATTTAAACTGCCCTTCACTAAGACTCTCTACTCTAGAAACCACATATTTAGTCATTTTGAAATTCATACAGAAAATACCTGACTAACACAGGTGAGTTTTTGAGATGAGACAAACACGAATGAAATTTAAAGAGGCTTAAAAACCTAACTAGTTCAAATGCAAAGTTAAAGTAACTAATTTCAACTATTTCCCCCCTCATTTTCTCAAATGTAAACCCTCGCTGGATAATGTAGGCTTACTTTGCAACTTCAAAAATTGACTATTGATTAAACTTGGAGGCTTGGCGTCAAACACAGGGGCTGGACAGGGTATTTATAGATGTTTGGCTGGAGCGTTTTACAAAGAGACGTTTGGTTGGAAGTTATTTGCAGCAGAGTTCCTGAAATTTCTGGTTTGGATACCCCTGCAGGAGGCGATGATTTATTGAGAGACAGTCAAGTCTAATAGCATTCACACTAAACTTAACCCATACAATTATAGGTTTGATAGGTTGTTAATATTTACGGAGAGTACAAAACTTATATAAAAGCCTCAGCTTTTCTATCCCCCAACTACTGTTCATCAGTCTGCTGAGACGTTTGTAATAGCGATTATTAATCTTACAGCGCAAAGATTAATATGTGTGACCTCATAGTTGTTAGTTCTCAAACTTAAGTATATTAAAATATGAAAGTCAACTTGCAGAACAGTATGTTAAATACTATATAAGTAATTTTACTATAAGTATATATGGCTAATATAAACTTGCATGAATGCAAGAATCAGGGTCAAGGGGCATAAACTAAAAAGTGGCTTTATTAACCGAAACTGAGTACAAAAAAAACCCCCCAACAAGGCAACTAAAATGCATCTTACAGGAAACGTACAGTGAGGAGAGACATAAGCATGTGGGAGGATACACCAAAGGGCAAGTGAGGACTGAGACGATATATACACAAGAGGGAAGAGGCAACAGGTGGGAGGACAGCTGAAACTAATCACATATAATTAGAGAGGGGAAGTAGAACTGAATACAAAGCACACGAGGCAAAACGTCCCTTAAATAAAACAGGAAATGACTAACAGATAGGCAAAACAAAGAGACACCTAAGAACCAAACTCAGAAGCATTATGAAATAATATACTTGAAGATAAAACAGCCCCACCCCTGGAGTGCAAATGGTGGCGACGAAGACCCTCAGTTGGCTTGGATGGAGGCCATCAGCATCGACAGAGAACTTCTCGGGGTCGGTGATGAAAGTAGCTCTCGAAAGGCCAGGTGAGTCTGTGATTTTGGTGATTTGGCAAGTGGCCTTTGGTTGCAAAGGTGACCCTCTGAAGGCAAGCCCAAAGGCTTGCATTGATGAAGGAGAAGAAGCCACTCATTGTGTAGCTGGAAAGGACTCCAGGAGGGGCGAAGAAAGAGCCCATCAGGGAATCTGGCAGGCGGCCGGTGGCACAAGAGGAGACACCGCCCATCAGACTGAACGGGACACTGGCAACAAGGCAGGGAAAACAACCAGCAGATCTCAGAGTAACAAGATAGAGTCTTGGTGATGGTTTGACAGAGGGGCTGGTAGCTCGTCTGGTCCCGTTGCCTTTCTGTTCTTCATCTTCTGCCTTCCACACTTCCATGGTCGTGATCATGGGTACTGGGCCGGGGATGGGCTTTGGATTGGCGGGTGTGGGAATTCCTGATTGGAGATGCCAGCAAAATATTTGGACCAACGTTTCAGGAGGGCTGTCGGGTCACTGAGGACCTGGCTGTCTGCTCCCTAACTTGCATAACGTGGCCAATGTCTTGCGTGGATCAGTTGCATGCTTTGGACAGGCGATAAACCATGTTGACCCCTTCTGGCATGTCCAGCTGATCATACACATTCCAGTAATGCCGGTTCTTCGCATCAGCCCTCTTTGCTGCTCTCCAATCAGGTCAGCTTTTAGCATTGATTAGGGCTATTGCCCTGTTGTAAACGCTGTCCTTGAGTCGGTTTGTCCCGGACCTCAGCAGCCTGAATCTCCTGCCAGATGGCAGCAGCTTAAACACCTGGTGTCCAGGGTGTGTACAGTCCAGTAAGATGCTGCGTGCCCTTTTGAGACAGCGAGTGCTGTACAGATCAGTTAGGGAGGGAAGAGGATGTCCAATGATTTTTTTAGGCCATATTAATGAAACTTCTGAATTGCCTTTTTGTATGCCATGGTGCAGCTGGAGAACCAGACAGATACAGTATGTCAGCACACTTTCAATGGAGCAACGGTAGAAGATGATCAGCAGCTACTCTCCACCACCAGAATCTTTGGTTCCTTCAGTGCTGGCTGGGGCCAGGTTTTCAGAGATCCGTTAACAAATACTTGTTACCTGACAGCAGAATAGAAAAAAGACACCATTCTCATCAGTCATAGTGAGATTTGTAAGAGAAATGATGGACAAAATGATGAAAATGAGTAGTTCTTTACACTACAGCCATCTTACAACATCATCTACTGCTGTTGGCAGAGCACGGAGAGAAGCTGACCTTGCCCAAGTATCCTTTGCCAAGCAGGATGAAAACATCCTGAAGCAACAAGGCGATCAGTTTAAAAAGACAGCAGATCTGGATACGGAGCTACACATACTCAAATCACAGAAAGCAGCAGAAGCAGCTCCAGCCACAATAGCTGAGGCTCAAGCTTGGTAAGTATCCACACATGAAAGTGTGCACCTACAGCAGTCCCAGCTGGACAACATGCAGACAACAGTTAGAAAGCAGTGATTAGTATTGACACCTGTATGGAGGATAGTCAGTAAATGATCAAGTTCACCATCCTCAGTCTGAGGTATTGACACCCAGACCTGTAAGGAGCAGTAATGCTGACACTTCAGGTGGCTGTAGCTCAGGAGGTGGAGCTACTGACTGGAAGGTTGATGGTTCGATCCCTGGCTCTTCCAGTCTGCATGCCAAGTATCCTTGGGCAAGATACTAACCCCAAGTTGCTCTCCGATGCATCCATCGGAGTGTGAATGTCGTTAGACAGCACTCAGTTTAGAGTCAGTGCTTGTGAGAATGGGTGTGACCAGGTAGAGTAGAAAAGTGCTGTATAAGAATCAGTCCATTTACATCAGACAAAATATCTGATATGAAAAGAATGGTCAGTTCTGGTCTGCTGATGATCAACAAATTATTGAACACGTACTTTTAATTTTAAAAAAGTAAAGATTTTCCAAAGGTGATAGACAGAGATAATCAGCATTTCAGAGAATTTGGGACTCTACTAGAACTTCGTGTTGCTAAAACATCTCCCAGGCCTTTCACATCTTTCACAGAGTCAGTCCAATTCTGGAAAAGCTTTCATACCATCTTCAGGAGAAACGAGTTCAAGAGTTATTCAAGAGATAATTCAGTGTCCTGTCCTCGTTTTTAATTTTGTTGAGCTTAGGAAGTCAAAATTTGTAATGACTCAAGTTTTTCCTGTGTCAGGCAGTGTTGGTCAAGTTACTTGAAAAAACTAATTAGTAACTATTTACTGAATACTTCTTCAAAAAGGTAATTCCATTATTTTACTGATTACTTATTTTAAAAAGTAAGTAGCTCATCCATCATATAAAATTGAATCAAATGAAAAAGTCTCTTTTTAAAACTTGTTTTATTCATTTTAATCTTTTAACTTTATGCACATTGCATCAAGAAAAAAATATATATTCAACAGTCTTTGATTTGCAGAAATGTGTTTAACATTTAAACCTATTTTTTTGTATATTCCAGCATATAAAATCAAATAATTTTTGTGTTTGCACTCACTCTTTCAAATAGATGCAAGTAAAACACAACAGAAATAAATAAAATCAAAGACTCAGTGGCACTGAGTCCTGTTATTCATAAATCTATTGTCACCTGTTTAGCAGGAGTGGGGCGGGTGGAGGTTTGCCCACAGCAGTCATGTCAGTGGATCCGGGGGTTTCTCTGTGAATTTCACGTTCAGATGTTGGGGGGGGGGGGGGGGTTCTTCCCATACGGCAGACGCTAATGTTTTTGTCACTTTTTACCAGTGTTGGGTAAGTTACTTTTAAAAAGTAATTAATTACTAATTACTAATTACTTAACTCAATATTGTATTTAAAATACTTATCTAATTACTGTGTCTGAAAAGTAACTTAATTACTCAATAAGTAATTTAACTAAATACTTTTTAAAATCCCTATAAACCTTGAGTGGACAAACAATAAAAATTAAACTCTTTAAATAATAAATACATTTTTTAAAAGCCGGAGACTCTACAGTATGCAGCGGTAGCATCTCTTCCACAATGTAGCCTGCAATCATTTTTTAAGCTCACCTTCAGACGCTTTCTGTGCTGCTGAAGTAAAATCAGGTTTTGGAGGAGTTGCCGCGCTGTTATCCATGGATGATGAACAAGGATCGCTCAGAAGTGTTCGTCTATGCTCTCGTGTCAGGTGCTTCAGTAGATTACTCCTGCTATTAACAGCAGCCGATAGTTTTTTCTCCCCAGCACATAGCTTACATATTACTGTAATGTGTCTGCTTGTTTCAGAAAAGTGAAGAGACGGGAATATTTCCATTTCATAAAACAGCCACTCGCTTCAGCCGAGTCCGACGACTGTGCAGCAAACTGGCACGAAAGACGCGCAGCTGCACTACAGCGATGTTAAAGCGGCAGAGTTTACTTCTACCTTTAGAAGATAAATTATTGAAATTAAATAATGATATTCAGCGAGTTTAATTATTTTACAATGTAACGCAAGTACATTGTAAGTAACTGTAACTAAAATACCTAAAAATGAACAGTAATCAGTTACTCTACTTTCAGTGGAAAAGTAATTTAATTACAGTAATGCGTTACTTAGTAACGTGTTACACCCAACACTGCTTTTTACAGAATCAAACTTGAAGTAAAGTGAGTGCTTCCACCCTCTAAGCGTTTCATGGTCATACTCTCTCCCGCACTCCATAGTATCCATTATTGATCTGCACACGTCTGTTACGACAAACGTCGCACGTGCTTATGTCATTGTCACTCATGAGACACTCTCACAGACAAAATCTCAGTTTAGGAATGCAGTAAGGCAGTGTGCTTACGGGAAAGTAACATCTAATTACTTTTTTGCAATAGTAATTCCTTACATTACTCGTTACTCGAAAAAAGTAATCGCGTTACTTGTAACACATTACTGCTGATCTCTGGTCATAGGCAGCAACACCGTCAGCCCTAAAATGAAGAGATCAGTAAAATGGAGATATCATTTCTTGAATCTGTTAAAAGGACAGAGATTTTAAGTGTTGAAGGAGCTGGCCCAAACAGCCCCACAAACAAGAACAAAGTGGACCCAGTTAAACTGTATATAGAAGTGGAATCATTACTTCTTCAAATGAGATCTAATTTGGGACCTTGAGACAGAATACTTCAGCTTCTTTGTTGTAAATAAGTCTTTGACCAAGGGAAGCATTTTTTCTGAAGTTAACAGTTTGTTTGACCCCTTAGGTTTTATAATGCCAGTCACAGTGGGAGGAAGAAACTCTCTACTGAACAGTATGACTGGGGCAAACTAATACCATCACTGAGACACGAACACTGGAAACTCTGGAGAAACTGGAGAATACTTAGAAAAGCTCCTGATTCCAAAACCATATGCTCCGGTTTCTTTGTCTACATAGGCACACCACAGAGAGTTATGAGTTTTTTTCAAATGCATCAATCATAGGCCGTGCTGCTGTTTGAACACTGCAACAGGAGAGAGCCATGTGGGATTAGTTACGGCAAAGACAAAAGTTTCTTCACACCCATCTCATACTGTGCCCTGCCTTCATCTTTGTGTAGGGGTCTTGGCAACTGAGATAGCAGAGTTGATGAAATGGATATTGACATTCATTCTGTGGTGTACCATAAAGACATAAAATAGTACTGGGTTACAAATACAATACGTCATGGAGGCATGTGCCTTGACATAAACTGAATGTGTCAAACAGGAAAACATATTTGAGAAAGTCTTCTCAACCAGACATTAGCAATGAAGAAAAACCAGTAGACCATGGAACTTGAACCAGCAACTGCTGCACCTCTCTAAAGCACCAAGTGGTTTACTGGACCATCATTTTTATCCAAATGTCAGACTGCACTGACTGCCATGTCTGTTCTCAGACTGAAGCCTGCTGGTACATCATGATATGGATCCAGAGGTTCTTCCTGAAGCAACAACCTTTAGCACAATTGTTATAGAGTTGAGAGATTGCATAGGTTTTCCACTTGGAGATCTTTTAGTCATACAGTCTCCACAAATATCAGGAAGGCAAGAAGTGTTGCAAAAACACATGGTGGCAACACAGTAAATAAACATGCACAGACAGTAAAACTAATCATTAAAACTACACAAGATACAAAGGAGTTTTAGTAGCTTGCCAAGGTAGATCAAATTCCAAAACACTTTGTAAGTAAGATCATAAGGAGATTGTTTGAACAACTCCGGGGTGACAAATGAGTTTAGAGCAGGGGTCGGCAACCTTTCTGATGATGTGTGCCATCTAAAATTTCTAAAAGTCAATGTGCAATATGACTGCATTAGCAATAAATCTAATAACGCTCTATATGAACAGTTACTCACTATATAGATCAACTTTACAGAATTATATTTGTTCGCAGATGTTGGCAGCTATCAGCAAATAGTTATCAGCTATTTAGAAACAAAAAAAGACTTTTTTATCCATAACAGCAAATGAACTGTACAACAGAAAATACAAATGCTATTTATGGTCTCCTCCCAACAATGATAAGAAAAATAAACTGGGCCAACATGGCATGTTTGTTAATACAGAGACGCACATGTTAATGTGATCTCTGGTCTCCCACTCAGAGACACAGGTCTCCGAGTGTCCAGCATTCAGAAGCTACCTGAGGACTCATGTGAGAGAGAACCTGCTCACACAGATATTAGGGCCAAACACTGTCAATAAGGCCTCTGCAATGTTCTGAAGACAGTTAAACGTGTCAGGTAGTGATGTCCAGCAGGTGAACATGCAGCTCCATGAACACGCACAGCTGTGGATTCCAGCTGTGTTTGTAGTTCTGCAAACTTTGACCCCACAGTGTCTGGGTTCCGGGGTCTGTTCATTCATGTTCAGTATATTTTTCACTTGTTCTCACTTCCTGTTTTTCCTGCGTCAGCTCGTCTCATGGGTCATTAGCCAGATTATGTTCAGCTGCGTACTCACCGGTCTCGCATTATCATCCTCAGTCTGTGTATTTAAGTCTTCAGTTTCTGTCACGGCTGGGAAGGCGAGCCGTGTGGTGTGGAGGAAGGAGGACCCAAGATGCAAGCAGTGGATGAAAATGCTAGTGAAGTTTATTTACAAGGTGTAGTGGCAAACAAGCAGTGGGGCATGACAAATAACTGAAGACACCTAAACTGGGAGAACTAAAATAACAGACCTGGGAGCATACGACAAAGGGATGAGCGGCAGACGAAGAGCAGGACACCGAGGACCACAGTGTAACGCAGACAAACCGGCAACAGGCAGGAGAACACACAGGGCTTAAATACACACACCGGTAATCAGGGGATGAGAGACAGGAGGGCAACACAGCTGGGAGAAATCAGAGCTGACGGGACAGGGGAAACGTAAACTGAACACACTCACATCAGACAGAGACCTTCACAATAAAACAGGAAACTCACAGACACAGAACCAGACAAGACACAGAACTAAACAGACAGATTCACAAGCAGACAGTGTGACACCATAGACAGACGGAGGGAACACAGAGAAGTGGGAGCAGGCAGGCAAAAAACAGAAATCTAACAAATGGCAAATCGCAATAGAATACATACTCGGAATGAACAAAAGCATAAGGAAACACAAAACACTGAGTCGGCAGGCTCAGGACCATGACAGTTTCCACTCGTTCACTGTCGTGTCATTGATGTTATGTTGTCGTTCCCGCCTGTGTTCAGTTCAGCCAGCCATTCAGTCTTTCAGTCAGTCAATCCTTTCGTTCCTGCTCTGTCTATCCATTCGTTCCAATAAATCATCATCACCCTGCACCGTGAGTCCTGCGTTTGGGTAATCTCTTCCTCACCTCCACACAACCCCTGACAGAATGACACGACCCGTGCCGCGAAGACACGCATACGACCCAGCGGACTCTGACCTTTTTGAGCGGCAGGAGGCAGCGCTCTCCCTATGGGCGGAGAAGCTCCGGTGGAAAGAGCAGCTCTTCTCAGAGAGGGAGCACATTTTTGAGGGGTCTCGTCTGGCTCTGGGTGGGCCTCAGAGATGTTGTGGTCCTCCACCTGCTGCCTCACCTGCTTCGGAGCTTTCGCCGCAGAGAGTGGGCGTCACTGGCCAAGCTTCGGCCGCTCGCTCTCTCGCCGCTCCGCTCCTCGCTCGCCCTCCAGCCAGCAGCTTCACTCACCAGCCTCCCGACTTCGCCCTGGCACAGCGGCTCTGCCTCCCACCTCAGCTCAACGGAGGCTCCCGCGCTCAGCGGCTCAGCTGTTTCCACGACGACGAAGTAAGGCTTGCGCCACCATCGCTCTTCCTGCTTGGAGCAGCAGCATCCGATGGTGAGCGAAACTGACTTTTTTCTTTCTCCACACTGCAAGTCAGAGACTGTTCACCATTCTCCTAAACCAAAGACTGTTTACTGTGATTATATTCTAGACTACCCTAGTAATACTCACCATCCTGCCTCCGAAGAGACTGTTCCACCATCACAGGCCACTGCTAAAGACACTATCACCGCTAAACCTGATAATTTCTCCCATTCACTCATTATTTCCTCACCCATTACTCAGCCATTTCCTGCTAGCAGGGCGGCTCAGATTCGGCCTTCCCCTTCACCTGTTTCACCTTCTCAGGTGAAGGCAGCTAAGGCTCAGCCTGTCCCTGTAGCACCCCCCCGTGCCAGCTCCCAGGACGAGGGCAGCTGTGACCCAGTCTACCCCCACACCTGTTCCTGTTCCTCGGGTGGGGCTGACTGGTGTCCAGCCACCTCCCATGCCTGTCACAGCACCCAGGGTGGGCGCAACCAGAATCCAACCCAACCCCCCTAGACGCTCAGCTGAGGCTCTCCAACCATTGTCCTCATGCTCTGGAGGCTCGGAAGAGCTAGCCTGTTCACCTGTCAGTCTACCACCTTATCCACCTCTTGATCCAGCTTTCCATGGCCTAGCATTATCTCTGGTTAGGCTAGTCAACCTACAGTGGGGCAAAAAAGTATTTAGTCAGCCACCGATTGTGCAAGTCCCCCCACCTAAAATGATGACAGAGGTCAGTAATTTGCACCAGAGGTACACTTCAACTGTGAGAGACAGAATGTGAAAAAAAAATCCATGAATGCACATGGTAGGATTTGTAAAGAATTTATTCGTAAATTAGGGTGGAAAATAAGTATTTGGTCAATAACAAAAATACAACTCAATACTTTGTAACATAACCTTTGTTGGCAATAACAGAGGTCAAACGTTTACTATAGGTCTTTACCAGGTTTGCACACACAGTAGCTGGTATTTTGGCCCATTCCTCCATGCAGATCTTCTCGAGAGCAGTGATATTTTGGGGCTGTCGCCGAGCAACACAGACTTTCAACTCCCGCCACAGATTTTCTATGGGGTTGAGGTCTGGAGACTGGCTAGGCCACTCCAGGACTTTCAAATGCTTCTTACGGAGCCACTCCTTTGTTGCCGGGGCGGTGTGTTTTGGATCATTGTCATGTTGGAAGACCCAGCCTCGTTTCATCTTCAAAGTTCTCACTGATGGAAGGAGGTTTTGGCTCAAAATCTCACGATACATGGCCCCATTCATTCTGTCCTTAACACGGATCAGTCGTCCTGTCCCCTTGGCAGAAAAACAGCCCCATAGCATGATGTTTCCACCCCCATGCTTCACAGTAGGTATGGTGTTCTTGGGATGCAACTCAGTATTCTTCTTCCTCCAAACACGACGAGTTGAGTTTATACCAAAAAGTTCTACTTTGGTTTCATCTGACCACATGACATTCTCCCAATCCTCTGCTGTATCATCCATGTGCTCTCTGGCAAACTTCAGACGGGCCTGGACATGCACTGGCTTCAGCAGCGGAACACGTCTGGCACTGCGGGATTTGATTCCCTGCCGTTGTAGTGTGTTACTGATGGTGACCTTTGTTACTTTGGTCCCAGCTCTCTGCAGGTCATTCACCAGGTCCCCCCGTGTGGTTCTGGGATCTTTGCTCACCGTTCTCATGATCATTTTGACCCCACGGGATGAGATCTTGCGTGGAGCCCCAGATCGAGGGAGATTATCAGTGGTCTTGTATGTCTTCCATTTTCTGATGATTGCTCCCACAGTTGATTTTTTTCACACCAAGCTGCTTGCCTATTGTAGATTCACTCTTCCCAGTCTGGTGCAGGTCTACAATACTTTTCCTGGTGTCCTTCGAAAGCTCTTTGGTCTTGGCCATGGCGGAGTTTGGAGTCTGACTGTTTGAGGCTGTGGACAGGTGTCTTTTATACAGATGATGAGTTCAAACAGGTGCCATTCATACAGGTAACGAGTGGGGGACAGAAAAGCTTCTTACAGAAGACGTTACAGGTCTGTGAGAGCCAGAGATTTTCCTTGTTTGAGGTGACCAAATACTTATTTTCCACCCTAATTTACGAATAAATTCCTTACAAATCCTACCATGTGAATTCATGGATTTTTTTTTCACATTCTGTCTCTCACAGTTGAAGTGTACCTCTGGTGCAAATTACTGACCTCTGTCATCATTTTAAGTGGGGGAACTTGCACAATCGGTGGCTGACTAAATACTTTTTTGCCCCACTGTATTTCCAGCTCAAGCACCAGGTTTGCTAGCAAAGGCTGCAACTTTGTCTCCTTCACTAACCCAGTCCTCTGCTCAGCCATTAGCCTCCCCAGTCCAGTCAGTCCAGTCGCCTGTTCTCCAGCTTCAAGCCCAATAATCATGTTTTACAGTCCGGTGGTCTCAGCCTCAGATACTCAACTAATCAAAGTGATGTCATGACAAAAATGAATGAACAAAAATGCTTCATTTCTGTCAAACAAAGCTGTATGAAACGTTCCTCGTCGTTAGTATCATGGTTGCTGGGCAACCTGAGCAGTGCAACAAAGGCCAGACCGTCCCATTTCACAAGCCTCTCACTTCCACACTTCTCGTACTTCGCGAACTGCGCATACTCTGAAGCGTGCGGTCGCTGGATTGGGACACAACCACAGACACACCCACTTGCCTATACATACAAGCATGGTGAACACAGCAGCACAGCGCAGCAAACATACATTATATATTATATGAGTCCGTAACTGCTCATGGACCTTGGGTCGCCCAGACCCAGGTCCCTGGCAGCTGTTGTATGTTTTTTCAATGTAATACAGGTCAAAGATAGTTTAACAAAGTGCTGTTTTCAGTTTGATTTTAATTTAACATACCATCCCAACTTTTTCTGATGTGGGGTTGTACAAGTTGCTGGAAACAAAAGGACTTCATTAAGTCTTCTAAAACATTATTTTTTATATGTCTGTATATTTATTGGTGACTTTGTAAATGAAATCATTTTTGTGTTGGATCACTCATAGTTCCCCAGTCATCCAGTGTAAAGACTGCTTAAGAGGTACAAATAAAGTGGAAATCGCAGAGGTCACCAACGTAGAAGTTTATCTTTAAATAGAAGGTGCAGCAGGATATCCCCATTATGAACACAAGCACTGAGGAAATCCACAGTTTGTGCATTGTTTTTGTAACACCAAGGATTTTATGGTCTGTCAGTGCGTCACATTCAATTCTTCATGCATTCTTTTCTTGTGCCAAGTTATCTTCTGATACATTTATGATAAATATATGGCATTTTGTGACTTAGAAAGGCGGGAGCCGCACTTCTGCTTCAGGACAATAGGATTATTATTTTAAATGCTTGGGTAATGGAGTCGATGGTAGGTGTTGGTTTCCTCTTAGGCTGCATCCTTCTCTGCTAGTGCTGGTTCATATCTGTGCAATAAGTGGAATTACAGTACCATTCTATTTATTTATGTACTTTGATTCTAACTGTAAAATCTAATTAGTTCACAGAACTCAAAAAAACTATGCAAACTCGTTGCCTCAAAAAAAGTTTTTTAGTAAAGTTTAATTAAGATGACTAAGTTAAGGCAACTTATTCACTTTGAGTACAGAGTAAAAACCTATTTAGTTTCCAGAACTCAAAAAAAACTATGCAAACTCGTTGCCTAAAAAAAAAGTAAAGTAAAAAAGTAAAGTAAAGCTTACTTGCAGTTTTTCTCAAATGCTAAAACACAAAAGCCAATACTCTAAACCAAATGACCAGTTGTCTAAACACATTTACTAAATCTAGCCATCATTTACCAATATCATAAACACATGTCACATGAAGACACAGTTCACAGAAAACAATCCTCCGTTGTCATAAATCTAAACACATCTTTCCTTGCTAAAACAGAAGTTGCAAAAGAACTCTGCTCATATTCTCAAATGAAAGCTCATGTGATGCAACATGCTTCTTCTTCTTCTTCTTCTTCTTTGTGTTTAACGGCGGTTGGCAACCAATGTAAAGGAGCATTACCGCCTCCTACTGTTCTGGAGTATGGGTCAGACAGTGAGGATGCAACATGCTTGCCACAGTCAGCAATATTTGAACACAATGAACACACCTGGTGTCATTCATTACACACAACGACTCAAAATTGAAGACACCTGTTGCTAATGCTGTGACCACATGTATAAAAGCAAGTTCAGAGTGCACAGTATGCTGAAGATGCCTGAACACAATGGATGAAGGCAGAGTCAGGGGAAGAGGAATTTGATGCAGAGGAGGGAGAAGAGCTGGCCCTGGAAGAAGAGGAGCAGGCCAATGAGGAAGAGGAGTTCAAATGAGAGGAGGAAGAGGAGCAGGCCAACGAGGAAGAGGAGTTCAAATGAGAGGAGGAAGAGGAGAAGGCCAACGAGGAAGAGGAGGAGGCCAACGAGGAAGAGGAGTTCAAATGAGAGGAGGAAGAGGAGCAGGCCAACGAGGAAGAGGAGGAGGCCAACATGGGAGAGGAGAAGGTCCAGGAGGGAGAGCAAGACAACCTCGCACCATCATTACGGACGAGATGCAAGCAACAGTCATTGACCGTGTCATCGTCCATAGCATGACTAAGGCTGAAGCAGGACTAAGAGTCCGTCCAAACCTGAGTAGGTTCACTGCTGCCACCATTATCAGGGCATTCAGACAACACAACAGGTACTCGATTGCTTTCTTTGTCACAATACAGTTTTACAAACCTGTGAAAGTAGTCTATTGGTTTCACATCAGTTGTGACTCTATTGTAACACATGTCAATTGACAACATGATTCTTTCTTTAGAGTTGAAAGAAAGCTACATAGAGGTGGGAGGGTTGCCATATTTAAAGAAACCCTCATTGTGGATATGGCTCGTGGGAACAACCTCATCAGACTCCGGGAGATCAGAGACAAAGTCATTGCCGATAATGTCAACTTTGAGAGCATTGTTGATGTCAGCTTGGCCACAATAGACCGAGTTCTCCGGCGCCAAAAGACGCGGATGAAACAGGTCTATGGGGTTCCCTTTGAGCGCAACTCTGCGCGACACAAAGACCTACGTTACGAGTATGTGCAAGTATACATGTTCACAGTACAGTTAGTGGACATACTGTGTTGCTCAGTGGCCTACATTACTTCTGGACAATCCTGTGCTACCTGATTGACTGTTGTTCTGAACACCTGTGCACTTTCACATTGTCACAGAGGATATTACAGTTGGACGCGATGGCCAGACCTCATGAGTACCTCTTCCTGGATGAGGCTGGCTTCAACCTGCAGAAACGAAGGCAAAGAGGCCATAACGTCATTGGCCAAAGAGCCATCACTGAGGTCCCTGGCCAATGGGGGGGTAATATTACCCTTTGTGCGGGCATGGGTTCGGAGGGGCTTGTCCACCGGCATGCTGTCCTTGGGTCTTACAACACCCAACGTCTCCTCACCTTCCTAGAGGAGCTAAAAGACATCCTCCTGGACCGCCAACAACACCATCCTGGGCCCGCACATCACATTTATGTGATCATTTGGGACAATTTCTCCTTTTTGAGCCGTTTTCCACTTTTCATCTTCCTGATTTATCCGATATTTCCGAGTTCATATGTAAATCAAAGCCTGCCACATGTCATCTTCACCCCATGCCCATGGGGCTTGTGATATCCTGCCTCTCTTCTTTACTCCCACTCATCTGTGCTATCATTCACTCTTCTCTCACCACCAGTATCGTTCCCTCCTTATTGAAGACTGCTCTAGTCACTCCTATATGGAAAAACCTTCTTTAGATCCTAACAACTTTAACAACCTCCGTCCGATTTCCAATCTACCCTTCATTTCTAAGATACTCAAAAAAGTGGTTGCAGCTCAACCTCATTTACACCTGGTTAATAATAATATTTACGAGAGATTTCAATCTGGTTTTCGCTCATGTCACAGTACCGAAACTGCTCTACTTAAAATCACTAACGATCTTCTAATCGGAGCTGACTCTGGTCTTCTCACCATTCTCGTCCTTTTAGATCTGAGCTCAGCCTTCGACACCATCTCTCACTCTGTACTTCTAAGCAGACTTTCCTCTCTCGGCATCTCTGACACACCCCTCGCCTGGTTTCAATCATATCTCCTCGACCGTTCCCAGTTTATTCAACTAAGATCATTCCGCTCTCGTCTATTCCCCGTCACCTCTGGTGTACCCCAAGGCTCAGTTTTAGGCCCTCTCCTCTTCATAATATACATCCTCCCTCTAGGTACCATTTTCTGCAAATGTGATCTTCACTCTCACTGTTTTGCTGATGACACCTAGTTACATCTCTCTTGCAGACCTGATTCCTCCCTCCCACCTTCCTCCCTTACAGAATGTCTATCTGAATTAAAATCCTGGGTTAGCTCTAATTTTCTAAAGCTCAATGAGGATAAAACTGAGATCCTCCTTATGGGCACCAAATCCAACCTTTTGAAGGCAAACCATTTCTCACTCACCATCGATAACTCCACAGTTTTCCCTTCTCCTCAGGTTAAGAGCCTTGGTGTCATCCTAGACAGTTCACTTTCCTATAAATCACACATCAATAACCTCACCCGTTCTGCCTACTTCCATCTACGTAACATTAACAGATTGCTTCCTTCTCTTTCCACCCAGTCTACGTCCATTCTTGTACATAGTCTTGTTACCTCCCGTATTGACTACTGCAATTCTCTTTTGCATGGTCTCCCCCAAAAATCCCTCCATAAGCTTCAACTGGTTCAGAACTCTGCTGCCCGCACTATCACCAGAACCCCTCCTACCAGCACATCACCTGTTCTTCAGGAACTTCACTGGCTCACAGTGAAATTCCAGATAATATTCAAACTTCTTCTGCTCACCTTCAAGGCCCTTCATAACCTCGCTCCTCCTTACCTGTCTGACCTGTTAAGCACTACCTGTTCTGCCCGTTCACTTCGTTCTTCTTCTTCTATCCAGCTTGCTGTACCTTCCTTCTGCCTCACCACCATGGGAAGCAGAGCTTTCAGCTGCTCTGCTCCCAGGCTGTGGAGCTCTCTGCCCCCAGAAGTAAGAAACATTGGTTCTCCCCCAGTTTAAATCCCAACTCAAAACTCATCTGTTCAAATCTGCATATTCACTGTGAATCCACTGTTTGTTAATTTTATCTTGTGCTTTTGTTTTATTGTTCTTATTCTGCCATTTGTTTTATCCTGTTGTAAAGTGTCCTTGGGTGACTTGAAAGGTGCTCATAAATAAAATTTATTATTATTATTATTATTTTATTTATTTATTTTTTTGCATTTAAAATTTTTAAATGGCAGCACATAATAACACTTGTAGTCCTCAGGGGTCAAAAATGTCCTCACTTCATTTGAGTGTTTTTTTAAAGTATAAAGAGCAGGTCATCTGCTAATTGGATGGTTGTTGGTTCAGTCTGTGTGTGCTCTAGTCTGGAGTTCTTACCAAGGTGTCCTTGGGCAAGTTACTGAACCCCAACTTGGTCTCTGATGCATCCATTGGCATGTGAATGTTAAAAAGTGTAATACAAGCAGAATACACTGTGTGTAATGCTTTCAGTAGAAAAGCAACTGAAGGGACCTGGCATATGTGCTTGGACCGTGGTAGATTGTCTTTCTCTGTGATGCCCGAGAGAGTCAGGCATCGTCTGTCACTGGGAAGGATAGAAGACCAGATCAATGTTTCCTCACATTACTGCAAATATTCCTCTGTCTCAGCTGACTCCTCTTTCCTGCTTGATTCTTTGTCTTCATCATCATTGAAATAGAAGATGTGCAGTCCTCTGACACATCTGCTATTTCAGTTTCACATTCTGAAAATTCAAGAAACTTCAAGAAGCCCAGTCACTTTCTTTCCAAGCTCCTCAGACTACCATGTCCTGGATGTCTGAGAACCTACTTGAACATATTTCAGATTCTTCATCACTTTCCTTCACTTCATTGCCTTCTTCCACTTCTGCAGGTGGGTGATGTGCTTTTTCAGAGAAAGAGTAGCATGTGATCTCAATATTTGCAATATTTTCTTTCTCTTCTAACCCTGAATCTGTCAAGGTCTGCGGAGGGCAAACTGTGCGTGGGAGTGTGAGGATCCAGGTGCAGACACAGACGAGGGGACAGTATTGAACTTGAAAGTGAGCCATTTGGGCTGATTAATGTGGAAAACAACAGAAAGCACCGAGGCAAGACAAAACTAGAAGCTGAACTGGGAAAACTGAGAACTGACACTTAACTCAGACAGCAGGGAAGGCTAAGACAAGGTGACAATGATGCATATGACTTAGACAACTATGAAAAGGACTCTGTGCTGGAACAAGAAAGAACTATGAAACATATACACGTAAGCAACATGAAAATGACCATCACAGAGTCCTGAAACCTGACATAACATGCGGGAAGTTAAACAGTCGACGCAACGCCGAACAAAGGAAGACTGAGGACTTAAATACACACATGAGGTGATCAGGGGAAGTGGAGACACATGAGGACACAGCTGACTAGAATGAAAGATAATAACAACACAGGGGAGAGTAACACTAACTACAATGATCAAAGAACACTATACTCTTTCAAAATAAAACAGGAAACACAGAGACATAGACATGACACGAACCTGACAACAAGAGCCACACAGACATGAAACATGACAGGTAGATGAACGGACCAGGGAGAGATGACAAAAGGGACTGTTACGACTGTTGTCATAATTATAATACGTAAATTTGAGTGTGCAGGTGCTCCTCCATGATTGGTGCATCCAGGGTGGATGGATCGTACCGATTGGCTAACGACCGGGAGGCAGCGCATAAGAAGACACCGCCAGCCGGCAGACCGTGTGTTTCACTATGTTGGTTTAATGTAGGAGCATGTAGGGGTGGACCGCCTTTTTGTTTGATTAGTTTTCTCCTGTTTTTGTTAGGCAGGGAGGAAAGTAATTGTCATTTGGTTTAGTTCTTTGGACTAGGTAAGTTGTATTTACTCCTCAGATAGGCTACTTTTGGTTTGTTGTTTTGGCCTTGGGTTCACCCTGAAGTTATAATTCGCTCCCTTCCTTTGTTTAAATTCACTCATTGTAAATAAATCACTGTCACAAAGTATTCATTGTGTGACGTGCTGCTTGGGGTTGGACGGGGATGCATCACCCTTTATGTTGTGGTCTGGCCGCGCCTAGACGGGCCATAACAGGGACTAAGAAACAAAGGACTAAACTAAACTGCTGATCGTTGATACTTCTTCCTCATTATACTAGAGGACAATATATGCATTGTATGCATTGATTTTAAAGTTCTTTTATTGGTTTTTAAATGTCTTAATGGTCTTGGGCCTTCTTATCTCTCAGATCTGCTTTTACCATACGAACCCTCGCGGATCCTGAGGTCCTCTGGTACTGGCCTTTTGATTGTCCCTAAAGTCAGGACACATACTCACGGAGAGGCAGCTTTTCAGTGGTACGGTCCTCGTCTGTGGAACAGCCTGCCGGAGGAGCTCAGGGCCGCAGAGAACGTGCATGTTTTTAAGAACAGGCTCAAGACCCACCTTTTTAATTTAGCTTTTACTTAGCGTTTATTCATTTTTTATGCTTATTTATTCTATCCTGTTATTCTATTATTAATTTAGGATTTACCTAATATTTATTGATTTTATTCTTATTCATTTTTTAATCTTCTTACTCTATTTATATTTATATTTATATTGTATCCTGTTCTTATTTATTTTATCATTTTACCCATATCTCCAGTGTTTCCTCGGAGGGCGCTCTCTGCACCGGGGCTGTTATTGACCGTGGCTGCTGGGTCTCTGGGGTCCTCTCAGCCTGGTTGGGGGGCTCCTTGGCCTCCCTCCTGCTGTGTGCCCAGCCCGGAGGCTGCGGTCTGTGACCGGCTCCCGGTGCAGACGGCTCTCTGTTATAATGTTTCCTCACTTGGCTCATGCGAGCCCAGCCCAATTTTTACTCTTTAAGTGTGCGCGTGTGTGTATGTGTGTGTGGGTGGGGGTGGGGGGATATATGTGTATTGAGAGTGTGGGGAGTGCGTTGGAGGGTGGGGTGGGCTGCTTTTAACTATGTAAAGCACTTTGTGCTACATTTTTTCTGTATGAAAAGTGCTTTATAAATAAAGATTGATTGATTGATTGATTGTTCTGCTGGTCATTCCTTTGCACAGCATGGTAAAAAAAAGTATGCTCACAAGCCTCCAGTGCAATGGAAGCTTGCTTGACCCCACACATCGGTAGTGATGGGAATAACAGCGTTACAAGTAACTGCATTACTAACAGTGTTACTTTTTTCATTAACGAGTAATCTAATTACTATTAGATTACTAATTACTATTTCTATTGTTACAACGCTGTTACCATTACTAACAAGAACATGCGGTGCGGTCGCGTTAATATTTTTCAACAAACAGACGGTTGAAGCTGTCTTCAGCTTTCTGCATCTTATATCAGTTTTAAGCTTTAAGCAGCTGCATGCTCCCGCCGGCGGCAATCACTTTCTGCCCGACGATCACTTTTTGGCACAACACCTGTAGCTAGGGGGGCAAAACAATTGCATGAGTGCTGCTGTTTGACTGAGGAAGAATAAAGTAGTCGTGGTAAGCCAATCACATGGCCACTTCAAGATGACAAAGCAACAAGGTGATACCCATATGGAAAAGATATAAAAAATATATAAATCTTATAAAGTTTGTGTCTGTCTCGTGTGAAACTTGTATGAAAAGCATAAAGAGTGAAAACAGATATTGTAACTTGTATGTTTTAGAAACTTCCTAGGCAAGGCAAGGCAAGGCAAGGCAAGTTTATTTGTATAGCACAATTCAACAACAAGGTGATTCAAAGTGCTTTACAGAGACATTAGACAATATATGAAAGTGGCCACTTTCATGAGTAAATCATAGAAGCCTTATTTGATTCATTATATGAAGTAGGCCACATCTGATGCAAGTCTTTTATAAGTTTTTTTCTATTTCTTTTCCATATGCGTATATACCAGTTTTTAAATTGTGTTGATAGGCCACGTAAAACCAGAGTCATGATAAACAATATACGCAGCGTTTTTTCCTCAATAGTTTCGTCACGTTGACTGTCTAAGAACTGTGCTAGCAAGCACTTTCTGCTTATGACCAAAAAATAATAAAAAAAACAAAAACTGCCCTTTTGTGTTGGTGGAAAAATGCACCATGTCGACCAATCAAAAATGATATGGCAACATGACATTTGGTTGTTTAGGAAGAGGGAGAAGTTTTAGGAATGACGGCGAGAGAGAGAGAGGAAGAAGAAAAACAGAAAAAGAGAGAGGGCGGGTTTTGAAATGTGAGAGATTTGTGACATTTAACATGTTTGGAGTGTGTAATTAATGTGTTGTCTTGTGTAGTTAGTGTGTTGTGGATAGTTTTGTGTTGTGTGTCAGAACAATGAGGCAACTGCTGTCTCCAGGGAGAAACAGGAGTGATACACCTGCTGCTGTCAGACCTGCAGGTATCAGGCTATGATGTGCTCCTTTATAGTGGACAGAAATATTTGGAGTGGCACAAATAATTTGTGTGGAATCGTATTAAATGCAGAACAGCTGATGGTTATAAATGGTTGATGGTTGTAATTAGTTTGAAATGGTTATAAAAAAGGGGGGGGGGGGGGTAAAAGGTAAATGGCTGCAAATAACTTTGTTGTTTGCAAAACTTGTGCATATGATTTTCAAATTGCCAATTTATATTTTCATTTAAAGTTATGAAATATGATTCATTAAACATGTTTGTGGTTCTTACAGTAAAAATAGAACTTTTTCTACTCGGATTTTATGTTTTTTGTCTGATTTTAGATCAATTGTGTTAATACAGTTTGTCAAAATGAAAACACAACTGTAGATTCAGACACGTGAGGTTGTGCTGAAAACAATGATACCAAACAAGGCAAAGTAAACATTTTTTAAAGGTGTAATGTAGAGGGAAAATCATAAGTAGTTAAAAATGGCCAATTGTACCGTGGACCCCAGAGGGTTCAACTTTTTTAAGTAAATAGTTTCTTTTCAAGTAATTAATTACTTTTAGAATCTTGTAACTCAGTTACTAACTCAGTTACTTTTTTGAAGAAGTAACTAGTAACTATAATTAATTACTTTTTTAAAGTAACTTACCCAACACTGCACATCAGTGATCCAAGATCAAAGATGTTTGAAAGCAGTATGGTGTTAAAATATGACCCTTTGCAACACTTTATACTTTGTTGTATGAGGACAACGGGTGTTATAAAATCCAATAAATAATAAATCAAATTATTTAAAACTTATTCCAATCATGCATAGCATAGTACTGAATAGCTTCTGTTATTTTCAGACCATTTGAATAAAAAAAACAGCAAAAGCAAAAGCTTTCTTTAGAGGACAAAAATGTCACAAGGACAAGACACATCTTTTTAGTGACCTAAGCCGAAAGAGCCGGTTCTCTAAAAAGGGTCGGAATTCCCATCACTACTTGCTTGATGTCTCCAGCTTTAGACAGTAGTTCTCACAGAAAAATCGGCAGTGTTGGCATGTATGTACAGTACTCCCTTAGGAATGCAACTTCTACAGCGCTATACAAATGCAGGCCATTTACCATTTTACCATTTTTACAGAACTCAACCTGTAAGATACAACAAGAAAACTTTAAATATTAAGAGTCTGCTCATGTTTTCAACAGTCCATTAAGGAAAATTCACAAATTTGAAAACATAGTGGTAGGTGTCCAGTTTTACTCACATTTTCACCTTGAACTCCTCACAAATGCCCCTGATGGCATCTCCCCCCTTCTGATCAATGATGTGTATTATCCTTTCAATAGCAAGGTAGGTTGTATTTCACCATGTTGCACTGGGACGGCTGATCTGTAGCTCACACTTGTCCTCTACCACTTCATTTGCCAAATGAGACCGGCCAGTTTTGTTCCAAATGGCCTGGCATTTTGCAAAGGTTGCACGAGAGAGCCTTTTGTATGTGTCATCCATGCTCTCTGCTAGGACAGCATCGGTTGTTGCCACAAGGTTTAACGAGTGACATGCACATTGCTAATGAGGCGAGAGTTGATACTCCAAACCAGAGTCTTCATCAAGGATCGCACTTGCCTCATGGTAGTCAATATGGTCAGTCAGGTCAAGAGTATCTGGGTCTGCTTCATCTTCATCTTCGTCTGCATCATTTTGTGCTCCAAACACGTGGAAGGCCTTGACAAAGTTGGATCCACTATCAGTTGTGGTTCTTACAACTTTGCCTCTAACCTTGTACTGGCAATGGATATCATCAAGAGCACCAGCAAGCATGTCAAATGTGTGAGACCCTCTAAATCTCTTTTGCATGCTAGTCCTGCAGATCTTCTTTCCAGGGACTCTTCCTCTATCCAATGGCATGTGACCCCAAGGTAACTTTTCTGATTAGCTGACCAACAATCAGTAGTGGTAGCAACAAGGGTTAGGGGCAAAGACTGTCAATAAGGCCTCTGCAATGTTCTGAAGACAGTTAAACTTGTCAGGTAGTGTTGTCCAGCAGGTGAACATGCAGCTCCATGAACAGCTGTGGATTCCAGCTGCTTCAATGTTATATGTATGATTTGTATACATTTTACGTCAGATAAAAACTTTGGTTGTAAGCTTCAGATAATTATTTATTAAAAGCGAGACATTTTAAATGAGAATAAGAAAGTATTTCTTTGTGCCCCCCTCTCCCTGTTAATGCCCTACCTGCCCCCCTGGCAACACTTTGCTAGACCCGCCCCTGCACAGTTACCAGCTGTCAGCTACTTAGAAAAGGATCCTGGTGTTATTTGTCTCTCAGAAACAGTTCATAACTTCAACTCATT
Source organism: Simochromis diagramma (assembly GCF_900408965.1). Lineage (NCBI taxonomy): Eukaryota > Metazoa > Chordata > Actinopteri > Cichliformes > Cichlidae > Simochromis > Simochromis diagramma. The sequence continues at coordinate 1,554,611 of NW_024386892.1, forward strand.
CATGTCACCTAAAAGGTAAACCTGTTTCTCCATCACTGTTCAGCTCTGATGATTCAGTAAGGACATCTCCTGGTTTCATCTTCATGTTTCCCTCTCACCACATATACAAACCATATCATGACCAGCAGATTTACAGCTGTGGCTCCAGCAAACATCAGCTGATACTAGAAAGTAATATTAAATACATTCTAACAACAGCTGATCAAGCTTAAACGTGCTGCTGTTGTTTAGCGCAACATCCGCTGGTTTCCTCTTTCTGGCGCAAAGTGGGCGATAAACAAATGAGAAAAAAGCTGATCAGCTGATCATTGATCAGTTTCATGATTGAAGTAGCAACAGGAGAGGAGAGGGGAGAGAATGAGAGAAGAAGAAACAGCTGACAGCGTAACGACAGAATAACTCCAGCGTTGTGTCTTTTTCCATTCTAGCTGAAGTACAAATTGTTCCTTCTCAGCTCAACACGAAACGCGTAATATTTTCTCTGAATACGAGACGATTCCGTGTTTTTACGGGACGATTGGCAACTCTACTAACTAACCTTATGAATAAAATAAAGTTATCAGTAACATCATAGCATCCACCCAGCTGTATAGAAACTCTGTCATGCTAGCTAGCACGCAGTACGATTTATTATAACTGACTGTAAAAAGTCAGCACAGCGATAATAAAATCCACCTAAACTTGGTTTATATCTGACCCAGATAGACTGCAGGTCATAACTTCTTACCTGAAGTTCAGTTCACCTGACACTCGGACCGGCAGCCGCCTCGGGTCTCTCCTCCTCCTGCCTCCCCCTTTCTCTCATCCACCTGCTGGTGGACAAACTGAGTTATTTTTACACACCGACCAGCGTCTGGCCAATCCACCACCTTTCATTGTTTATACCGTTACAAAGAAAAGAAAAGTCACCGGTCCATCGAGCAAATACCCGGTATGCCCGGTGGCCAGTCCAGCTATGGTCGTGCCATCAGTTAACCCTTCGCGTGCCAACTGTGGCCTAGGGTTGCCGACCCTTGATCTAAACATATTAACTCATTTTTATCAGTATCAGCCTAAAATTTTTATTATCAGTCAGGTCCTAAAAATACTAAGAGAGCAAAATCTATTTATTTACCAAACCTAAATTTAGAAAAGGGATCACATACACAAAAATGCTGCCCATAGAGGTAGCAAATAAAAACAATTTAAAAAAATCTGATTAAGAAAAATATTGATTAAAATCCATGTCACTATGAAAGACCTATATCAGGCCAATGATACTGATCAACTGATCCATCAGTGGGGCTCTGCTACATGTCAACTGAGAGCTGGAAGATTAATTTGAGATGCAGCTCAGCACTGTGTGCCAGTTTTTTTAATATAGGCCTGTGAGTTTTAAATGACTAAAGATTTAATTTATTGTAATGACGGTGGTTGTCCAAATAATAAGCTAAAACATGCCTACGGATTGTAGCTCAATTATCCACGCAAGCAGGCACGTTAGCTAGCTCCATCTTGTTTTCATATCAGGCTAACCAATGGCTGTGACAATATCTTAGCCAAGCTAATAACCTTAACACACATGAAAAATAAGAAAGCAATATCGTGCATGTATAGTTGTAAAAGCTTTTACCTCAATGTGTTTTTTTTAGATTAGACGCTGAATTCTTGTAAGCTGATATCACTGTAGAGGTCAAAGTTTGCACTGCATCTGGACGCTGTCTCCTTTTCTTCCTCTGTACATGAAAAATTCCTCCAGGTACGGCCACGGCATTCGTCCTCTGTCTTTTCTACATCATTTTCACAGTTGACAGTCTTCTGTCTCCATGTTGGCTTCTTTGTCTCCAAATCTTCATAAATTAGTTTACAGGGAGTGCAGAATTATTAGGCAAGTTGTATTTTTGAGGAATAATGTTATTATTGAACAACAACCATGTTCTCAATGAACCCAAAAAACTCATTAATATCAAAGCTGAATGTTTTTGGAAGTAGTTTTTAGTTTGTTTTTAGTTTTAGCTATTTTAGGGGGATATCTGTGTGTGCAGGTGACTATTACTGTGCATAATTATTAGGCAACTTAACAAAAAACAAATATATACCCATTTCAATTATTTATTTTTACCAGTGAAACCAATATAACATCTCCACATTTACAAATATACATTTCTGACATTCAAAAACAAAACAAAAACAAATCAGCCACCAATATAGCCACCTTTCTTTGCAAGGACACTCAAAAGCCTGCCATCCATGGATTCTGTCAGTGTTTTGATCTGTTCACCATCAACATTGCGTGCAGCAGCAACCACAGCCTCCCAGACACTGTTCAGAGAGGTGTACTGTTTTCCCTCCTTGTAAATCTCACCTTTGATGATGGACCACAGGTTCTCAATGGGGTTCAGATCAGGTGAACAAGGAGGCCATGTCATTAGTTTTTCTTCTTTTATACCCTTTCTTGCCAGCCACGCTGTGGAGTACTTGGACGTGTGTGATGGAGCATTGTCCTGCATGAAAATCATGTTTTTCTTGAAGGATGCAGACTTCTTCCTGTACCACTGCTTGAAGAAGGTGTCTTCCAGAAACTGGCAGTAGGACTGGGAGTTGAGCTTGACTCCATCCTCAACCCGAAAAGGCCCCACAAGCTCATCTTTGATGATACCAGCCCAAACCAGTACTCCACCTCCACCTTGCTGGTCTGAGTCGGACTGGAGCTCTCTGCCCTTTACCAATCCAGCCACGGGCCCATCCATCTGGCCCATCAAGACTCACTCTCATTTCATCAGTCCATAAAACCTTAGAAAAACCAGTCTTGAGATATTTCTTGGCCCAGTCTTGACGTTTCAGCTTGTGTGTCTTGTTCAGTGGTGGTCGTCTTTCAGCCTTTCTTACCTTGGCCATGTCTCTGAGTATTGCACACCTTGTGCTTTTGGGCACTCCAGTGATGTTGCAGCTCTGAAATATGGCCAAACTGGTGGCAAGTGGCATCTTGGCAGCTGCACGCTTGACTTTTCTCAGTTCATGGGCAGTTATTTTGCGCCTTGGTTTTTCCACACGCTTCTTGCGACCCTGTTGACTATTTTGAATGAAACGCTTGATTGTTCGATGATCACGCTTCAGAAGCTTTGCAATTTTGAGACTGCTGCATCCCTCTGCAAGATATCTCACTATTTTTGACTTTTCTGAGCCTGTCAAGTCCTTCTTTTGACCCATTTTGCCAAAGGAAAGGACGTTGCCTAATAATTATGCACACCTGATATAGGGTGTTGATGTCATTAGACCACACCCCTTCTCATTACAGAGATGCACATCACCTAATATGCCTTAATTGGTAGTAGGCTTTCGAGCCTATACAGCTTGGAGTAAGACAACATGCATGAAGAGGATGATGTGGACAAAATACTCATTTGCCTAATAATTCTGCACTCCCTGTATACTCCACCATGTAGCACCTCTAGACACCTGTTCCTGCTGCTGCAGCGGAGTTTATTCTTTGCTTACATCTTTAGTTGGCACGGTTGCGATTGCACGGCCTTATTGGCTGCAAAGATGCAGATGAAAGGTTTGAATGTTAATTCAAATTGTGGGCGTACTCGGTAGCGACTTTTGATTTTATAAGTAGCGAAGTAGATTACATGGTGTAAGTTGTACTCAAGCATGAGTAAAATTACACACTTCAAAAATAAAAGTGCAAAACTACTTAATTACAGTAAAGAGAGTATTTGTAATTCGTTACTTCCACCCCTGCATTTTGCAACATATTTGCTTTCATAAATATAGTATATGCTGTGAAGTGATGGATTGCCATGACTTATACACCGTGGAAAACAAATAACCTCTAGCTAAATGGATGGTAAAACACAGAAGAGCTAACTTCATCAGGCCAACTCTGCAGTCTGTTTATATCTGCTGCTCAGTGGTCACTCTTCAGTAACGAATCATGGGCGGGGACGAACACTGGTTTGAGTGGAGGAGAAGGGGGCCTAAAGGTAAAACTTTCACCATCTTCCAATGTTGTGATTGCAGCCATTCCCCAACTCTCTTTGAATGCTACACGGGCCACTGATTAAAATGTTTGCAGTTTGCACGTTAATGATCATGAAACTGACCTCACAATGGTGCCAGTTTCGGTCATTTTCCAGATTTAATGTTTATAAGGTTGAGGAAACGTCCAGTCAGCTGAGACTGAATGAGTGACAAAAAGTATCAATCACTATTGATACAGAGTGGTAAAGCTTGTCTGATTTCCCCACAATATTTCACACACTGGACCTTTTAGCATGGACAGTCAGACACAGGACTGAAGGAGCTCCAAAAACAAAGAAAGGAGCCTTTACTTGCCAGGAAATCAGATAATTATTCTTTGGAGAACCCCCACCCATTTTATTCTAGCAAATTAGCCTGCTTCCTGGCTCCTTCATATACAATAGTGGTTTAATGAGCAGTTCTATCAGTCTATCCGTCAGTTTGTGAGACCATAAGGGCCCTGTTCATAGTTTCATCATCTGGCAGTTATCACAGAAAAAGCTAAAGACCAAATGCTCAAAGTCCTCTGGTGCTGCTGCTATTGTGGTGTGTGTGTGTGTGTGTGTGTGTGTGTGTGTGTGTGTGTGTGTGTGTGTGTGTGTGTGTGTGTGTGTGTGTCTGGCCTCCCATACAACATGTGGAGGCTAAGGAACCTGTATTTAAAGGGGTCAGAGAGGCTTGTACCCTCAAGGGTTTAAAATACAGCCCATCAGAGGAAGAAAAACTTTGAAGGGAAAGTAAACAGGCTTCATTCATCAAATCTCTCTTTGACGTGTTCTGAGGGCACAACAAAGAAAGCAGACTGTCTTCAGTGGCTTTGTGCATGCATAATAGGTGCAATATGAATGAAGACACAACAAAGAGTGTTTGAAGTATTCGGCAGTCCATTAACATGTGGCATAAATGAGGACTGAGCCATTAGGAACAGGAAAGATTCTTAAAGCGAAGCAAACAAGGCACAAGTAGCTCGATGCCTCAGAGGTCACTGATAAGCTTTGCTATTAAACACAGGGGGTTGGACTTTTTACTAAGGGGTTAAGAATTCTGGCGTGATCATGGAATATAAGTTTATAATATAAATTTAGATCAGTGCTGTTAATGTTCACTTACATTCAATTTTCTAAATTAACCTCACCCCACTAACTGCATGTCTTTGGACTGTGGAAGGAAGCCGGAGTACCCGGAGTGAATCCATGCAGACAGGATGAGAACTTCCCATAGAAAAGTCCCAGATGGTGGCGTTGAGCCAAGCAAGACACAGGGTAAATGTTTCAGAATCTTTATTTAGCTTGAGCAGGGGCAGATTAATAAAGGTAGCTCACTCGGGGGGAGGGAAAAAGGAGTTCACTACAGAGAAGAAAGAAGACTTAGATCTGGGTCCAGGCACGACAGTGAACATGGTCAGAGTGAGATGGATACTTGAGAAATACACACAAAGAAACTTCCAGAGGGTAGACGTTGGAATCCAGGTGAATATTGGCACTTAGTGATCTGGGTTGTTTGGGAATGAGAACTTGTTTATCTTGGCAGTATGAACCGAAGAAAATCTTTAGTCAGCAGGATGCGCACTGGAAACAAAAGAAAAGAGCAGGAATACACAGATGCCCAGAGACAACAGATCTGTTACCACTCATGAGAGGCAGGCTGTCTTGCTGAGACTGGAAGCTTTGGCTCAGCCTTTTATACTGACCCTGATGAAGGAGATAAAGTGTGTCTGACTGAAGAGCAAGAAACCCCAAAGCTCCACCAACATGGAAGCGAGAGCCTGCAGGAAAAACAATCTGGAGCAGAGAGAAACTAAACTAACCTGCACACCTGTGAGCCAGAACTGCTGTGAGGCAGCAGTGCAAACTACCACTCCACACATAATAGTTTTCACAATATGAGAGGTAAATCTACTTCTTTTTTTTGACAGTGAAAATGTTAAAAACATTAAAAATAATATAATAAATGATAAAGGTAAAAATAAGTGTTTTTCAGCAGCTTTGTTCTATCTTCACAGCAATCCACTTTGGGAACCATGGTTCTAACATAAAATAGTAAACAGAACAAAATAGCACAAATGTGCTGAATAACAAATAAGAAAGCCTGGAAGAGATAACCGTCTAATGGATTCTAATGAATGAATTTTACAGGCAAGGAGTCAGATTAAATCAGATATCTGGAGGAAGCACAAAAGGGACCCATGCCCATTTAACCTTCCATCAAGGAACTTGATAAGATTCCCAGCTGCAGCATAAGTGATCGTTTTCCTCTCATTCCCTTTCTCCCACTACTGATCATTTTCCCTGATTCCCCAGCTTGCAAAGTCCATCAGGACCTGAGTGTCGGGAGCACAGTCACAAACACACCCTAACCCTGAAACACAATCCACCTGAACAAAGAAGAAGCAGTTTGATAGTTTGATGCTTATCCCACGACTGCACCTCCACCCACCCATCCAACACTATTGTAAAATTTGCAGGCGACACAACTCTGATCAGGCTCATCACGGGGGGAGATGAGTCTGCACACAGAGACGAAGTGGAAAATCTGTCATGGTGCATCCGAAACAATCTGGTCCTCAACACCACAAAAATCAAAGAAATAACTTCAGAAGGAACAAATCTGACCCTCAGCCCATGCACATTAATGCGGACTGTGTGGAGAGGGTCTCTGACTATAAGCTCCCGGCCTGGGTGGTGACCTGTCCTGGAAAACAAACACTAAAGCTATGATCAAGAAGGCACAGCAGTGACTCCACTTCCTAAGGGTTCAGAAGAACAACACCTTAGCCAATGAGCTGCTAGTGTCCTTCTACAGGTGCTCCATTGAAAGTACACTGACATACTGCATCCCAGTGTGGTTTGCCAGCACTACTGCTCAGGAGAGAGCATCAATCCAGAGGGTCATCAACACAACACAGAGGATCATTGGTTGTGCTTTTCTCTCCCTTGAGGTGCTGTCCAGGCCCCACTGCCACAGCAAAGCCTGCAGCATCCTGAAGCACGCATCCCACCACCTGTTCCAGCTGTCACCCTAAGGAAGGCACTACAGGACAATCAAGGCCAAAACAAAGAGACTGAGAAACAGCACATACGTCTGGGCTGTTGCATTAGTAAATACACTCGGGGGATAAATCACTGCGAAAACACAACCTTCAACTGTGCAATATTCTAACAACATCACTGTGCAGCGGCTGTATTCTCACTTGTTCATTCTTATGTACAGTCTTGTATATACTATATTTATCCTTTTCTTTAATTTATTGTACATTCGTTGTACACATGTTGAACAGGTTTGCATACAACTTTCATTGTTCGAAAAGCTCGATTCTGATTCTGACTTGCATCTTTGGTACAGGAATGATGCTTTCCACAGCACTGGGGCCCTCTGCAGGCTCATCATGAAGAGTTTATGGAAGATTGCACAGAGCTGGGGGCGCAGGCTTTGAGGACACAGAGACTCACCCCGTCTGGTCCTGCAAACTTGCCTGAGTGGAGTGTTTTCATTTGTCTCTGAACTTGGTGATGAGGGAAAATGATAGATGGGCGAGGGGCGTTAGGACTGTCACGGGAGGCTTTGGTGCTGTGTGTACAAACAGGGATAGAAAGCGTCATGTCTGTGGGTTGCAGGCTGACTACAGCTAAGTCAGTAGGGGATGAGCAATAATTGCAGTGTTGAATCTGTTGCAGAACAAATTCAGCTCACTGGCTCTTTCCTCATCACCCTCGTCTCCTCTGCTGTTGGATGGCCTGAATCCAGTCATGGTCTTCATGCCACTCGAGACCACTCTGATGCTTATCTGCTGGGGTCTCCGCCCCAGCTTCCTCCTATTATTGTTAAGATGGCGCCTGTGTGTTTGGCATGCCGTCAACCGCTCCTTTTTATTTGTTTGATTTTATTGTTTTCAGCTAATGTTGTGCAACATGTCAGTTCAACACTGTCGTATGATCGCCAGACTTTATTGGAAATCGGCTTATCCACCAAAGTTTCAGTTTGGTTTGGTAAAGATAGCCAGGGTTTTCTGCCTCCCTACCTGGAAGCAGTACCATTGCGCTGGCATCCCCTACCACTGCCATCAGATATGTGGAAGCGACGCAGGAGATGGGGTACCCGTGGAGGTCGCCTTGTTAAGCTGAGAATCCGGATTTCTTACCTTCCTCACGATCTACGCTCCGTTCGTCAATCTTTTCCACGACTCTTGGTACCATCACGTGCACTGGATCCTGTGGATTCCTGGTTGGTCCCCGTTGTCTGCTCTATCGGGAGCAGCCCTGTTAAATCATTCCCTCTTCGGCATCTGCGTTGGAGAGGAATAGACCGATCAAACCTTCGATCGGTGGATCTGGTTGTCACTGCCGCCGAGGTCTCCGAACCATTCACCCGGTGAGTTAAGCGTTTTTTCTGAACTGCTGCCCGCCAGCTGTGCTTATTTTAGCACTCCGAGAGCTTCTGGTCGTGGCGGGGGGTTAGCTGTTGTTTTTAAATCACACTTTGAGTTTAAGCAACTATCCTCATGGACACGCCACACCAGCTTTGAACTTTGCCTGTGTGAACTGGGCCACTCGCCTTCATTGCTGTGTGCAATAGTTTATCGGCCTCCTAAATATAACAAGGAGTTTTTATCTGAGTTTTCGGAGTTTCTCGCTGACTGGGCATCCCAGTTTGACCAGGTCCTGCTGCTTGGTGATTTTCGTCTGTTGCCCAGGGAAGCCACTGGCTAAGGACTTCATGGACCTGGTGAACTCTTTTAATCTCGTTCAATCTGTTAAAGGTGCCACTCAAGAACGTGGTCACACATTGGATTTGGTGTTATCATATGGGTTATCTGTCTGTAACTTACACGTGGAGGATGCTGTTGGAGGATGCTGTTGTCATGGTCCTGGGTCGAGCGACCCAATGTTTGAGTTTATGTATCTTTTGTATTTATTTGTGCCTTAGCTTAGTGCACCTAGTTAATTTCTAGATTACTGTGTAGCAGAGGCGGAGCCAGACATTTGAAACACCCGGGGCTTAGCCCAAAAGGGTAGTATGCATGTGGGATTTTTTTTTTTTTTTTTTTTTGGGGGGGGGGGGTAGAAATGACTGAAAGATTAATTGGCTCTGTTTTGAGTTTTGTTCAAAAAAGAATGACTTCATATAGGGAAAAATATATATCACATATGCAGGAGGACACCTTAAACTAGTTTTTTAATTAAGCAGCAAGGCAGAACAAAGTCGGGGCTGCATCAAGACACGTGGACTAAACCCCAATTCAACCAGACCCAGAACTGATCCAGAATTAAAACAGGACTACAACAGTAACCAAGACAGAACCAGAATCAGAACTAGATGATAGTAGCACTAAAAATCATCATAGACCTGCACTACACTTATTGTTTAATTCTACCAAAGTCCACTATTTAGATTGAGAAAAGTTTATATAATTATTTAGCCTTGTTGTGCAAACAAGCCTGCATAACTTAATAAATATAGAATTTGAAAAATAACAAACCTAAAAAGAAACACTAGGTACGAGATACATGAGGACCTATGATACGGTGATACTTTTGGTAAACAACCATTTGACTAACATGTGTGTCTCACCTGCTCTTGTTCATCTCTGTTCTGTCCTCATTCTCCTCTCTCTCCCTCTCTGCTCCTCTCTCTCCCTCTTTGTGCTGACAATCAAGCCAAACACCAACATCATCAAATATACAGTTGAAACCAGATATTTACTCTTCAGATAAAAACACAAACACGTTTTAATTGTAACATCAAAAAAAGACTAAATGTTTATTTTTTTTAGATTGATAAATATAAAAACACATTTGTTAACTTTAAGAGTAAAGAGAGAAACTGTCTGTATTCCTTAATTGTAAATGGCACCAAAATGGCTCCACAGTTCTGTTCCTGGTGTTTTGTTGACATCTCTTGATGTTCCCATGTCAAAGAAACAGGCTCTGTGTTTTGCCTTATATGCATCCACAGCTGTGCCACCAGTTTACTCACATGGACTCTACGAACCAATCAGAAGCTTCTTCAGCTCAGAATGGCATCGTCTGGAGTTTCTTATTAATTAACAATAAACTTAGTGTACATGTACTCCTACATTTGATGAAAGTGATAAATAGAAGCTCTGTCTCTCTTTATTCTGACATTTAACTAATTCAAAAGATATTTCAATATTTATCTAAAACAAAAGTTTACTCTAAATTGATGTTGAACAGTAAAAATGTTTTATGTTTTCTCCCTAAAGTGTAAATATCTGGTTACAAATGTGAATATCCTGCTGTGTACTGAAATCCTTCTTGTTTTGCATAGAAATATACTGAACAACATACAAAGCATAATATATAAAATAACATTTACCTGAGTTTTTTCTTTGAAAGAAGCCTCTAATGTCCATTCTTATATTTCAGTACATAACTGAAATCGATTTAGTTGGGGAGGGTAAGAACTGAAAATATGAAATAAACACACGTAAGCTAAGACTCTCTAAAAAAAAATAGCATTTGTTCGGCTTTTCATTTCGCCGTTTGTTGATTCACTTGAAGAGCAAGTAACGTAATATGGGTCAAGTGATCAGTTTGATATCAATCTTTCGTGATGCACCGTCATATTTACATTATTTGTACAGTACGAATGATTTGCTTTGGTACCTGCTCAAACTTAAGCTCTCCTTAGTATGGCTGGCTCCGTTTCTCCAACAGCGCACTCACGGGCAGCAGCTGCCCCGCCCCCTCGCTCAGTCGCTTAGTGCCTGAGCTCGGATCATACCAATATCAGGGGGATTCACACACAGTCGTAAATTCCCACAGTGTGCACTATGTGCTTCGAATATTGTGTGTACTTTTTGTTTTATACAGTTGTCAGCCAGGCATCTAACTATGAAAAAATTACACTCCAAAAGACCCCGGGCTTCTGACAAAACAACCCGGGCTTAAGCCCAGTAAGCCACCCCCACGCTCCGCCCCTGCTGTGTAGTCCTGTTTCTTAGTTATGTCATCTCCCCTGTACTAAGTTTCCCTGGTTCATGTGTCATGTCTGTGTGGTTATGTTTGGTTCCTTGTCTAGTCTGTCATGTGTGTTAGGCCTGTTAAGTTGTGTTGTCGTGTCTAAGTCTGCATGTTTCCTGTTTTATTTTGAAAAGGGTCTTGTGTTCTGTGTTCATGTGGTTAGTTTTACTCTTGCCTGTGCATCATTATGTTTATCCTAGTCAGCTGTTTCCTCATGTGTCTCCACTTCCCCTGATCACCTCACGTGTGTATTTAAGTCCTCTGTTTTCTGAATGTCATTGTCGGGTCGTCTGTTATCCTCACCATAGTCATAGTCATTGTTATAGTCTTAGTCATAGAACTTCATAGTATTTGTTTCTTAGTGTTTTTTTTTGTTTGTTTGCTTAGGGTTCCTTGTTTAACCCCTGCAATCATCCAAATAAAGCAGGGGTGTCAAACTCAAATACACAGTGGGCCAAAATTCAAAACTGGAACAAGGTCGCGGGCTAACATTAATATTTATTGAAAAAAAATCTTCCTCCAGATTTAAGAATGAATCTCTTCTTATGGACTCAAACAAGTTTTGCTGAAAAACTGAATATGGAACGAGCAAAGCTTAACACTAAACAATATATATATATATTAGCTGTATAATACCAGTAGGCCAGCTCTAATAATAATTTGGTATGGCTTTGCGGGCCAAATGTAATTAGGCTGCGGGCCAAATTTGGCCCGCGGGCCAGAGTTTGACACCTATGAAATAAAGGATCGCTTTCTGTTTAAACCTGCAACACCTCGTCCACATCTGCTTTTGGGTCCTGTTTCAAAAAACACACCGGCGCACCCCGCCGTGACAGCTGAATTCTCTGACCATATGCCCATTTTATTTGACGTTGTTCCTCTTAGTCCTGTTGTTAAACGGGCTGCATCTATGCGATGCTATCGAGCCTTCAGCTCAGATACTGCCGAGCATTTTTCAACACTATTTGAACAACTTGTGTCCAGTCCCTCTGAGTCGTCCTCCGTAGATGGATTACTCTCTCATCTGGACTCTGTTTGTAAATCTGCCCTTGATGTTGTTGCACCTCTAAGACTCAGGCAGTGTAAACCCAAGGCCAGCCCTTGGCTAACCGATTTTACTCGAGCCATTAGAAGAGACTGTAGGAGATGTGAAAGACGATGGAAAAAGGACAGGCTGTGTGTTTCTCTGGAAGCTCTTAAGACGAGCTGGAAAGCTTATCAGAGGGCAGTAAAGACCGCCAAAAACTCCTATTTTTCTCAACTTATTGCTGTTAATTCACATAACCCTCGTGTTCTGTATAATACCATAAATTCTGTACTGAATGCAGAGGATCGTGTTCTT